>NC_056725.1:1766905731-1766963231 GCF_019279795.1 Protopterus annectens
GGGTGAGGTTTACCCCGGGAATCATCTCTGTGTCACTGCTGGATAGAGGCACAGCAAACTAATGGGTATAGTATTCTCATCCTAAGGGGTGGTGAAAGCCACACACACTCTGGCTAGGCTTATAAATGCCCTAGGGCAGATAGCCTAGTATGAACCTATGAACCTATATGTAGATGCATTTGTTTCAGTGCCCATATGCCCTGAATGCATCTTCCTGCCATGTGGGCCCCCCAGGCATAATCTGATGCGTCTGTTAAGGTATGTCTGGCAGGGGGTAGAGTGAAGGGCCGTCACTTGTTTTGGTGACAGGCCTTTGCCCACCATAGAAACTCCTGTTGTAGGCAAGGGAATGAGAGGAATCATTGTTTCCAGACTGTGTGAATGCTGACTCCATAAACTTTTTAGGTACCATTGAAGTTTCCTCATATGCAGTCTTGCATATGGAATTAGTAGGATGCAGGATGCCATGAAGCCCAGAGCCTGCAGAATTTCTTGCAGAAGGCTGAGTTTTTGCTGCCAGTTTGAAGTAAGTAGTCAGTTGCCTTTGTTTGCTGGCGTGAGGTAAGCCATCTGGGCAGTTGTATTCAAGCTTGCACCCAGGAATGTTATCTTTTGAGAGGGTACCAGTTGTAATTTCTTTTCGGTTACTGTGTACCCTAGGCATGTTAGAAGCCTTTTCACAAATGCCAGGTGTTGAAGAAGTGTCCTTGTTCTCTTCTTGAATGAGAGTCATCCAAGTAAGGATATATTTGTATACTTCTTTGTCTGCAAAATGCAATTACTGGTGCCAAGCACTGCGTAAAGACCCTGGGTGCAGTAGATAAGCCAAAGGGCAGTGCAGAGAATTGGTAATGCATTAAGCCAGCCTTGAATCTGAGGTATCGTCTGCATGATTGTCTTACTGGGACATGCAGGTATGCCTCTTAGGTCTAAAGTCACCAGCCAAGCATTCTTGCCCAGCATGGGCAGACGCTGCTGCAAAGTCAGCATTTTGAATTTTGGAATGTCCAGGTATGTGTTCAAAATCGATAAATCCAGTATTGGCCACCAGGCCTTGTCTTTTCTGGGTACCAAGAACAGTCTTGAGTAAAAACCTTGTCCTTTTTCCTGTACTGACACTGTCTGAATGGTTCCCATATCCATGAGGGACGTAACCTGTTTGTGCCTCTGCCCATTCATTTCTTGGCAGATCTGGCCAACCATTTGCCATTGGTAGAGTGTGGAAATGGAATCTGTATCCCTGTGAGACCATGTTTAGTACCCACTTGTCCTGGGTTATTAACTGTCAATTTTGAGCAAAAAGTAATAATTTTCCCCCTATGGGTGCTGCCAAAAGATAAGTGCTTGGTGTAGGCAGAGGGAAGTCATTGGGATTGCTTTCTGTAGGTTTGCGCTTTATCTCCTCCAGATTTGGAAGTGGATGCGCCCCATTGCTTTGACCTGTACGAGTCTTGCGCCTGGTATCTGGAACCCTTAGGGCATCTGGATTTGCCCCTTTGAGCTCTGTCTGACACAGGAAAGGAACAATTTTTTGTAGGCAGTGTCGACTGAATCTTGGTGGCTGCACTTGTAAGAAGTCTTTAACAGTTTGCATAGACTTAGCTTAGTCTTCCATTTTCTTTAAAACCTCTTCTGCCTTAATGCTAAATAGAGAACAATGCTGTAAAGGTGCATCTAGCAATTTAGCTTTAACATGATCAGGCAAATTTTGTTCCTTTAACCAGGCGTGCCTCCTAATCACAGATCCAGTAACTACGGCCCTGCAGGAGGCCTCTAAAGAATCAAAACCACATTGCAAAGTATGCTTTCCAACTTGTTCAGCTGCATGCAACAATTCCTGCAATTCTTTACTTTCTGCACATTCTGAAATCATTTTCTGTTTCAGCAATCCCATAACATGTTGTTGGTACTTAAGCATATGAAATTGACAGTTTAAGGTCCTGACTGCCAAGGTTGCAGATGTATAAACCTTTTTTCCCCATCAGTCCAGTGCCCTTGAATCTGTCAGAGGGGGTAGGATTTTTAGCTGTTGAGGCCTTAACTCCCTTTGGACCCTGTGAAATACTTTCAGGATCAGCAGCAGGGTTTCTAAATAAAAATGTATGTGAGTCAGGGACCCTGTAATATCAGTCAGGCTTACTGGGAGCCGGAGGTAAGAAGTCAGGGGTCAAGCTCGACTCCGAAAACACATCCACAACATCTAAAACATGGGGAATGGCTAAAGGCTTGTGCTGAGAGAGAAGGAAATCCCTGAGCCTCTTTTTTGATTCTGAGAAGTCTTGACTCTACCAGTGAAAATGCACCCTCAAAGTATGTAAGTTTTCTCCGAATTAATAATCCTCAGAAGGAGATGCAGATGGAATAGACTCCTCAGCATCAGAATCCTCATAGGGAGGTATAGATAATTCCTGATCAGAGGAGGAATCAAAAGAAATAGAAACCTGATCTGAAGATTCATAATCAGTGTCTTGCCTATGCCTCTTATCTGGAGGTGGATGGGTACCCCTGATCAAGGTAACAAGGTCTTCAGCCATTTTGATAATCTGTTTTTTAGGCATAGAGGCCTGTGCACGTGGCTCATGCATCTTTAGTTTTAGAAGTTGCTTTTGTCTTTGGTTTTGCACCAGTCGGTTTGATATACAAATTTTGAGGTCTGAAAACACCCTCAGAAGCCGATGCCTGCTCAGCGGCTCTGGACTCATCCGAGGGAGATGCATTAGTTGGTCCAATACCTTGAGTATCTTGTGGCATGTCTGTCTGACTCCACATGGGTGCCGGTAGAGGCCTGCGACTCGAAGGTAGCAGTTATCAGGGGCTGCGAAAGCACCTCACTGAGTACTGGCGAACCGGTGACTGGCTTAGGAGAAGCTTTGTAGTCGGATTTGGATCTCGACTGCCTTTCTCTGTCCTTTTCTTTGCATTTTTTATCTATTTCGGTAGTCTGATTGCTATCAGACGACATTTCTGGCTAATTAAATCTGTTTCCAAATTACTATGATGCAAAAATATACCGACGCTTAGTCCGTTGGTGAAATCTAGCACAAAGCCGACAACCAGGCACGTTGTGATTAGGGCCTAGGCAAGGAATACAGTATAAATGGAAATCCTTATGAGGTATTTGCTTCCAACAAGTAATACAATTAACTTTTTCTGACATCGGTAAAAAGCAAAAAAAAAATTTTCCCCAATGGGGTACTTCGCTTTAGTGAAGACTTCGGTTCTGAAACTCAAACTCGAATATTTCAGTAGTCGGCCGACCGGCATTTGTGAAATGCTTCTGCTTCGGGCAACGTGCGGCAAGAAAGACTAAAGATAGCATCGGTTGCATGTTCTATACCCCTGACGTCATGGAAGAGAAGACCGCTACAGACGCAGGACCCAAGACTTTGGAATTCAGGCCGACTGAGGGCAAACTGCCAGCAGATTACCCAAATGTAATGACTGCAACAGTGCAACATGAAGAACATCCTATTCTTCTACCAGAGTAACTTTTTTCACAACCTCAACACTGGAATTTGAAATGAAAGGGGGATACTGGTGTTGGTCCCAAAACGCATTTATTAACCATTAAATATTCATGATGTTTGGCCAAAAGAATCTTGAGCAAACATTGTAAAAAACTACAATTCTGAAATATTCCCTGGCAGAGGCTAAAGTCTGGTTAGAAAATATCAGAAACTGTTTCTTGTAACATTCCATTTTGTCCTGAAGTAGAAAAGTCATCATGAGGAATGTGATTGCAGACATCCCAGAATCAATATCCTGTTAGCCAGTATGGACAGAAAATTTCTCTACGTTCATCTGAAAATCAAGGGTGAGGGAATTTTTTTTTTTTAACCACAGCCAGAAATGCTTTACAGCTTGTGAAAAGATGTGAAAAAATAAGCAGTCATCTAAATATGTAAAAATGCGAATGGCTTGCTACCTGTCATGGGTTATTAAAGGAGCCAGGCATTTTGTAAACACTGAGATGTTCACAAACTAAAGAGCAAAGCAGAAACTGCAAATATAAACACAGACACAGACAAAAGTGCATGCATTCTTTGAGAACTGAAATATTATGCAAAGATTTAGAAAGAAAGGTCTAGGTAGGGTAGGTCTCCAGGTTCCTTCACTCTCTGGCAACAGAAAGTTACTTAAATAAAATCCTTTCCCTCAGTGCAGGGAAACATGATCGAGAATACAGTGATACAGCATCCGTTTTAGAATGTAGTAGGGAATGAGCAGATTTTTGATTAGCTGGATAAAGAAGAATCCCTTGAAAAATACAAAAGAAATCTCATTGCCAGTCATAGCCCTTACAAATGATTCTCAAATCTCAAGTGTCTGAAGTTACCTGGTGTCACAGGAAAACAAAAAAAAAGTTAAGGTCTAGATTTGGGAAAGCTCAACAGGATTTCCAGGAAGAGATGGGGAAGCAGCTGAAGAGCCATATAGTAGGTCTATTTTCTTAGACCTTGACTTTGGGATAACCCTCCTTTCTTCTTTGAACCTCAGTCGTATTACTTTTAAAAATTTTATTTGCCTGCGCCTTGCTGGGAACACTTACTCTGCTTCCTGATAAAAGTAAATTGAACTGGAAGAAAAGTGTTATATTTTGGCAAACAGAGCTAAAAATCTGGTTGAATTATCTTTTTCCCCTTCCTCTAAACTTTTAAAGACTTCTGTAGAGGAAGGGGCAAAATGTCTTTTTTCCATGGGAGCATTCAGGATTTCAGTTTTGACATCCTTCAGTAAATTCTGAGAAAAGTATCCATGCAATCACTGACCCAGTGGTAGCTGCTGCAGAAAACAGCATCAGCAGTATTCATAAGCACATTTTACAGAATGTTGAATCACCCAAGGACACAGGGATACTAGTGAATTCAGACTCCTCAGTCTGAAGTAGGGAGGTATGCAATTAACACTCATATTATACAATTCCTCCCCTAAAACGTGCACGCTGATTGGCCAGCCCAACCAGCGTGCCCGTTGTAAATCCCTCAATATACTAACGGAAAAAGGTCCGGTCGCCCGGACTTTTTCCGTTATAAAACTGTCTCGCTATGTTAAGAGTTTAACATAGCGACACAGGTTTAAAAAGCAACGGAGATCTCTGTTGCTTTTTTAAAGCTGTCTCGCTATGTTAAACTCCTTTAACATAGCGATTAATAGTAAAGCAACGGAGATCTTGCGATCTCCGTTGCTTTTAAAGCTGTCTCGCTATATTAAATGGGTTTAACATGAGACAGCTTTAAAATAAGCAACGGAGATATCCGTTGCTTATTTTAAAGCTCTCGCTATGTTAAACCCATTTAACATAGCGAGACAGTTTTTAAAAAAAAAAAGCAACGGAGATCGCAAAATCTCCGTTGCTTTTTACTGTTTCGCTATGTTAAATGGGTTTAACATAGCGAGACAGCTTTACAATAAGCAACGGAGATCTCCGTTGCTTATTTTAAAGCTGTCTCGCTATGGTAAACCCATTTAACATAGCGAAACAGTAAAAAAAAGCAACGGAGATCTTGCGATCTCCATTGCTTTTGCCCACAGCTCTGATGTACTGCGCAGGCGTGCAGTACATCAGAACTACCGCAGAATACCAGACAGCTGCGGAAGGGCAGTAAAGAGGCATTATACAATGCCATTATTTAAGAAAAGTAATTATTTCTTTTCTTAAATAATGTCATTATAATAGTAATAACCACGCTGGTGGGTAATGGATTTACACGGTTGGCTTTGTTTGGTCCCTCGGCTTCACCTCGACCAAACCACACCAACCGTGGGTAAATCCAGCATTACCCACACCCAGGCATGGGTTATTGCTGTATTATCAAAGGAGCCAGCATAAAACAGACATACAAGCCTTACAATTCACTACTCTGAAGTAGTAAGACATTGAACCTATGACAGGCGCGTCAAAGGTGACTCTCCGTAATATTTTCAGTGACACGCTGACTTACCAGAAAAATTAAAGAATACCTGTATTTTTTTCTTTAATCCGGATTGTCTGGAAATAGGAGTGGTGTGTGTGAATGTTTGGAGTTTATGATACAAACCCGGAAACGTGGAATTCAATGTTGCCGCCACATTTTCTTCAAGCTGACTGGTTATCTGAACTTGCAAATTAACCGAACAACACAAGATTCAACAGTGCACGAAAGAAGGAAGCTGAAGTCTGTCCAGTCCATCCACACTTAAGACTTTATGGTAATACTGGCGGCATCACCTCTCCACAGTGTCAAGAAGGAAAAATGTACGGTAAACTGTAAAAACCTTATTTAAAATGCAAGCAGCAAAAACTGAAAACAAACCAGTTGAAATTAAAACAACAGGCAGTTCACTGCACAGGCCATCTTTAGTAACACTGCACACTTCATTTTCGGCACACAATAAATGTAATAAATTTCTGCTGACAGACCAGCAGAGTCAAGTTAGGGCATTTTCTAACTTTTTGACATGCCAAGCCAAAAAGGTTTGCCATTACTGGTTTAAGGGGAAGTAGTATAAACTTTTTTCTTCAAACTATCAAGCTTTTTCTCAAGTTGGCAGAAGTAATAATGCTGGCTGCCACAAGGAGTTTGTCAAAGTGGATTATGACCGAGAAATCAGCTGCAAGAGCGGATATGAGGTTTTAAAAAATGAATTTGTGGGAATGGGGCACATAACTAATTAAACTTTGACAGACCATGTGGATGACTGCCAGGCAAACGCTGGCTGCAAAGAAAGCATCCTTCAAATGTGGCTACACAAGACAAACAGTTGCAGGTTCAGGAAAATCCACCTGTAACAAATCACATCATATCTTTGCTGGAATTCTGGTATTTCTTTTTATTCCCACCTAAACAATCTAGCAGTAGTATAAGAAAAAGGCAACTCTTCAGGAAGGGAATCTGAAGAATAACTGTCTTCACAATCAGATGGTCTATACTGTTTAGGGAGAATCTGAGAAACAGTCCAATTCTAAATCCTGTTCTCCAGGGATCATAATTTGAAAGCCATGAAAAAAAATTTAAATGCGGGAGAAGACTCTGTATGTAAAAGACTAAAACATTTTAAATAAATATTTAGCAAAGCCAACCAATTCCTCCCTATCCACTTTAGGAGAAGATGATGTCCAACCTCAGTTTTTTTTCTGTGAAGATACCACCCCCACCCTGGGAAAAAAAACCAGTCAGAATAACAACCCCTTCCTCTGTAAAGCAGAGTGAAAGGAAAAAAAAATACTGCCCAGTATCTTCCCCACTGCTGGCAAGAGTAGTTCTCCCTTACCCAACAGGGGTAGCCAACAGCAGCAAAATGCCTTCCTCCTAGTCCATAGTGGCTTCCCAAGGGGCAGCACCAGAGACAAAGAGAAAATGATGAGCAGACAGAGTAACCTAACAGTGGCAGAGTCAAAGAGGAGGACAGAGTCAAAACAGACCTCCCATAACTCATCTCTTCTTGTTGCTTAAGAAAAAGAAAAAAATGACTGGGTCACAGGTCTGTGTCCTTGCTGCAAAAGGTGTCTGACAAGCAGTTAGTGAAGCTTTGAAGTGTTGGTCTTCACTTGCCAGTAAAGTTCCAAGGTAAAATATTTTAATGACAACTACCAAATACACTAGCCACAGTCAACCACCAATTTTTATAAACAGTTATTGACAGAAAAGCAAGTTTTCCTCACAAAATATGTTAGGAAGTGACTCCTGACAAAGATTCAGAGCAGGCTCGCTACCGAAAAAGGTGCCCGACAAGCAGAGTGTGTGTTTAGGATAGCTAGTGAAACAATTAGACAGGAAAACTAAATTTTGAGATATACTTTTTTAATGACAGCCATGGAAATCACAAGTCCTAACCTCTAGCCACAAGCTTTATCCGAAAAGTAAAACTTCTCATAAAAAAGTCAATGTGATATTTCGGCAAAGGGAATCACAATCAAAAAATGTCAGATTGGAGGTAAAAATTTTAGTGAGAACCACTAAAATTATTAGTTATGTACTCACCATAACCTGGCATCTGTGTTGTCCATTTTCACTCTTGCTCACCAATGGGTTAAGAGCAGATCCTCGGATCCATCTCGGCCGTAGACACTAGACTTCAGATCCAGCTCTTAGTTCATCCCTCTACCCATAATGCTCTATTCCATCCCCAAAACCTCAGATCAAGTCTGCTGCTTGACTCCCATTTTATTGCAGAGATGGACATAGCCAGAAAAAAGATAAGGCTCAAACAAGGAATTGAATAGTTCCAATACAGACCAACAAAAGTACTTACAGCAGTGACAAGGATGGGAGGGAAGGTGATGAAGAATAAAAACGGACAACACAAATGCCAAGTTAAGTTGGGTACATAACTAATGAACCCAATCTTGTCCTTTTCATTCTTCTTTGCCAATGGGTCAGAGTTCCAAGCTACGTAATCCTCAGGAAGCCCTCACAGATGGAACTCCTGGGGCACTGTCAGATCAAAAGAAGCTCTGCTTCTAGAAATGATGCCCAATTTGTCACATGTAACAAGGGTACGAGTCTTTGACCAAGTAGATGCAGCACAAATGTCATACATGGAAGTCCTTCACCAAAAGGCAGATGAAGTAGCCATGGACAGTGTAGAATGAGCTTGAGGAGGTTCTGGTAAATTTAACCTTTTTGAGAATAAATCTAAATACAAATCAGTAATCCATTTGGTTAGAAGACCTTTAGATAGTGCCTGACCCAATCGATTTGCAGAAAAGGATACAAAAACTTGAACAGACTTTCTGAAATCTCATTCTGTAAAGACAAAAATGTAGTGGTCTTTGCACATCAAGGAAATTAAGCATGTATTCCCCCACATTTGTAAAATTTGGAAAGACTGGTAATTGTATGTACTAGTTGACTTTCTATGCCACCTTGGGAAGAAAGAAGGGTTAGTCCGCAGAGATACCCAGTTTTTATGGAAAATAATATAAGGAGGCTTCACTGAAAGAGTCTGGAGCTCAGAAATTCATTTAGCTGAAGAAACAGCTATTAAGATGGATTTCAAGGAAAGATATTTCAGGTCACACTTGTCTGCCAGTTCAAAGGGCTTCTGAGTTAAACCTTGAAGGACCACAGTAAGGTCCCAAGGGTCCTTTATCAGGGGTCTGAGGAGAAACATGCCTTTCACAAAAGGAAAACCTTTGTTTCCAGAATGGAAATGAGACATCACTGCCAACTGAAGTTTAAATTGTAGAGAAACTAACTCCTTATTTAAAAAGTTTGGTTAGAAAAAGAAGACTTGCCGAAGCTGGTGACGAAAAACATGTTGAGGTTCTGGTTAGAGGCCCAAACAGAACATCCTTTTCATTTGCTTCTGTAAACTTTCTTATAAGGAGGTTTCTGAAGTAAAGATAACATCACGACCTGGTGAAGAAAGCCTTGAACTGTATTAATGGAAGTGGAGAAACCGTGCGGTTAGTTTAAGGGCATGGAGACTGGGATGCTGAGTAGATGGGTGAGACAGAAGATCCTGAGTGGGTTCCATGGAGGACATCGCAAACGAGACCACAGGAATGGGAACCATTCCTGTCAAGGCCAGAAAGAGGCAATGAGGATAATTGATCTCTTCAGCTTGCTTGCTTTCTGTAATAACTTTGGAATTAGAGGAAGAGGGGGGTAGGCATACAAGAGACTCTGTGGCCAATCGTGAATCAGAGCATCTCTCAGTGACTCTCCCAGAGGGGGGATCAGAGCTAAGTACTAGCTGCATTTGTTGAGGGAAGAGGCAAATAAGTTGCAGCAAGATGTCTGCAGCAGCTGAAAATCATATTCGCTACCGATTGCTTGACAGACCACTGGTGAGGCATCAGAATGAATCTGCTGAGCCTGTCTGCTAGCATGCTGTTTTTTCCAAGATGTGCAATGCAATGAGAAAAGTCTGAAGCAATCACACATTCCTAAACCTTCATGGCCTCTCTGTAGAGTGGATACGATCAGGTTTCTCTTTGCCTGTTGATGTACCAAACTACTGACATATTGCCTGTTTGAACTGCAACAGTTCCTAGAAGAACGTCTTGGAATGCTTGCAATCATCCAAAGACTGCGGTCATCTCTAGGACACTGATATGGAACTGGGTCTCCAGATGGGACCATACGCCTTGTACCATATTTCCCAAGAAATGCCCCACCACACCCCAGTTGGGAAGAGTCAGCAGTCTCTATGGCCACTGGGGGCAGAAGGATGAACAGTCTGCCCAAAAAAAAGATGGTCAGACTGAATCCACCAACAAATATGTTTGCAGATTGGAGCGAGTCTTACGGGACATGACGGACTGAAAGAACTGACTACTGTACTGCCAAGGTCCATTGAAGAATTTGCATAAGGAACCTTGCTAGAGTGACCAGAAGTATGGCAGCTGACACTGACCCTACAGCTTGTAGTGGTCATCTTGCTGGAGGAGAGAAAGGTGAGAAAGTGCAGACAGAATCTGATGCCTTAAAAATGTGATGCAATGGAGAGGTAAGGAAGCCACTAGAGTTGTAGTATTCAAGAGTCCCTATGAATTCCAGGGTCTGTACCAGAACTAGGTTTGATTTGTCATAGTTTATTAAAATAACTAAAGTGCTGGAAACCTGGAACAAGTAGTCCCTAGCTTGTAAAAGTTGATGCTTGAATGGGTCGCTGAAAAGGCAATTGTCAAGCTATGGACATACCTGGAATCCAATGAGTCTCAAGTGAGCTGCCATGCACTTGGAAAACACCATATGGGCTGTGGTGAGTCCAAAGGGCAGTGCTGTAAATTGGTAATAACTGTCTCACAGCTGAAAGTGTAGATGTCTCCTGGACTGCCTATTTTTATCTGACAGGATGCATTTTGGAGATATACAGAGCATATCCAATCACACTTGGGCAAAAGAGGCAGGATGGGCTGGATCATGACCATGCAAAACTTCACCTTCATTACAAACTGGTTCAACTTGCTTAGATCCAAAATGAGTCTTAGGTCCCCTGTTTTCTTTGTCACTAAAAAGAAACGTAAGAAAGTTCTGAATCCTATCTGGCCGGGTGGAATGTCTTGGATGACTCTTCTGTAGCAGCTTTTGTATTTCTTGTGCTGCATCCTTCCTGTCACTGATCGAAAGTCGGGAAGTTTCCTACTCTGAGGAGGTGGAAGGGAAAATGTTACGTACTAACCTAAGGACATGATCCTTTGCACCTATGACTCTTTTGTGATATCTGTCTAGGCATCTAGGTATAAAGACAAAACCCCGCCTGCCTCCAGAGTTGGAGAGTCAGGCAGTGCTTCAGGAGCACTGATATGGCCCATCAGAAAAAGAATCTCTAAAGCCATGGTTCTAAGCCCCACCCCCTGCCTCTAGGGGACCATCTACCATTAATATTTCCTACTCTGCCTCTGGAAAAATCACCACACAAATCCTGAAAAGATCCCAGATACTTTTGGGACCAGATAGAAAGCTTGATTCCTACTGCAGACAAAGTCTTTCCTTCTTCTTTGCTGCAAGTAGGAGTGTCCTTAACAGATTGCCCGAACAAGGAAGTGCCAAAGGGGGCACTGACAAAAAGTGTCTTAAAGGAATCCGAAAAATTGCACACCCACATCCAAGCATGCATGTCTCCTTATAGCAATACCTGAACCAGCTGCTCATGAGGTACCTTCAGCTGCATGGGAGATCAGCCTGATAGATTCATTTGAAATAGACAGCAGAGTGACCAGTTGAAAAGAAGTCTTTTTGAAATCCTCAGCAAACAGACTCCAAAAGAATATCTGATAACCCCTTAGTCAAACCTCTGTATCGGACTGAAATGTGCCAAGCAGTTTAGACACCTATGCGCAAAGGTAGCTGAGGTGAACACTCACTTTCCGAATCAGTCGGTCTAGAAATTCTGTTCGGTGGATGGACACGAGCTCTGCTAGCTACTTCTTGGTGGCTGCAGCCACCACCACTATAGCATCAACCAAGACCCCTTGCTCCAGTGGAGTATTAGTGGAAGGGGTAAGATATATTTGTCCGAGAGCTTGGGAATAGGTTCAACAGTGCCTGGTTCTTTCCAAGTCCAGCAGGAAACCAAGTCAATCAGTTCATCAATCAGCAGGGGGGGGGGGGGGGGGAATCACCCAATATGTAGATGGTCCAGAATCAAAAGCCTTCAGGAACACTGATTCTTCAGGAGAAGGAGATTGCAAAGACCAGACACCTTCTGTTTGAAGATCTCGAGGGTACCTTGAAAGGAGATATCGTGTAGCGATCTGAGAGATCCCTCTCCCTCATTAAAATCAGTGTCTTCTGCGAGACTCCATGGGCGAGTCTGTGCATCTGCTCTTACATGTCCTCTTCAAGGAACCTCCACTGTGTGATGTTTGAAAGCAGTATCACAAGTGTGAGGAATTTTTTCTAGAGGAACTGTCTGGAGACTTCCTGGAATTGGCAGTCACTGTGGAATAGGTCTGATGGGCCAAAGCTCAGTATCAAAGATGAGAGATTGGTAGGATTCAAGAGAAGACTATTTCCTGTGAAAAAAGTCCCTTCTACCACCTTGAAGGTAGAAGGCCCACAGAACCCCCCCCCCCAACCTCTTTGGAGCTGAAGCTGCCAAGGGACATATGTCTGGCCTGCCTCAAAATCCAAGCTGTCCAGGGCCGAGGCACCAAGAGGAAGGGACAGATTCAACAAAACCAGAGCCAAAACCAAGCCCCCTGGACCTAGCACTGACCTCTCACATCAGAAACTCACTCTGATCAGAGGGGATTGGAGCAGAACTGGCAAGGAACACAGTTGGGTTACAGGAAGACATTTCCTCGGATCAGATGCCAAATTATTCAGGGATCTCATATCCTGGGACTTGGAAACCACTGGTCAGATAGCAGAAGAGAGAGAATGGACTTAGGTGCACTCATGGATCCAGAAGAGGACAGAACTGACAGGACCCCATCTGGATCTGAGCGTGGAGAAATTTCATCATCATCCTATCCACCTCAAACTCCTAGAAGACCTGAAAGATGTCATGCATGAGGGTCTAGAGCATTTCTTCTGTGTCTGGAAGATTTGGCCTGGCAAAGAAGGAGATATTGGTTTAATGGTATACTCCAAAGTATGGCTACTGTAGGCAGAACTAGATCTCTGATCAGAGCTCTTGGGATCCAATAAGAGCTAGAAGGAAGTGGAGAAATTACTGAGTTGATACTGAAGGATATGAAAAGCATTTAGGATCTGAAGGAAGACTCCTGGGTTTAGGATATGACATTCTTCAGATCTTCTCAAACGGCTCTGACAAAGCTCAAGGAACCTTCAGCGGAGACCTCTTTTGGTTTCAATAGAAACAGACTTAACTGATTTGGTGGGGGATTGAGCCCCAGAAGAATCAAGCCAAAGATCTTTAAGTATTAACTTATTACACTTGTCAGCTAATGCTCTGGGGGTTAAAGGTTGAGAATATCGAACAGGCTGGATTGAGGTGCTCAGGTTCTAAACACACATCTTGTGGGCATCTGAACGGGAAATCTTATGCTAACAAGAAATGCATTTCTTGAACCCTGTAGTTTTCTCGGACTGAGCAAAGATAGACCAACAACAAAGTATGCTACACATGAAACACCCAAAGCAATATGAAAAGTAGTACCAACTATGGTATGTTACAATTACCTAAAAAAGGTGAACAAAATATACCAACAATGGTATTTGACAAAAACTACTGAAGTAGAAGTGTGAGAGACAAGACGAACACTACTTCCTAACCAAAACAAAGCAATTCCTAACACCCAGCGAAAGCCAAGGAGGAGGGGAAAAAAGGGAAAAAGTACAGCAAGTAAAGAAAAAAATTGAAATAGGACTATCCAAAATTTTGACTCAAAAGAAGTTATGTTCTTACCATTACATTCCATCTGTGTTGGCGATCTTCATTCATGACTGACGAGTTTCGGTTGCCGGAACAGACTCAGCCGATATACAAGCTTGCCCCAGCTAAAAACTCTCAAGCTAAAGTTTCCCCATAGTGACCCTCTCCTTATCTCCTCAGATGGAGTTTGCCCATAAGAGAGAGAAAGCATAGGCTTTGTCTTAGAAAATGCCCTAACGAGTAACCAGGACCAAACCTGAACCTCCAGGAGCCTTTGGAGGGGGGGAGGGGGGTAGGTTGGCATGATGTCATGAACGAAGATAGACAACACAGATGGAACGTCATGGTAAGAATATAACTTTATCAGATGTCAATCTTCATTCATTCATTTATGAATGACGGGACAGAGTCCCTAGCTACCTTATGTCCTGGGAGGCCCTATGGAAGGATATTTCTGAGCACCATTGAGCCAAAAGATGCTCTCTCCCTGGAGACCATGTCCAACTTGTAATGAGTAATAAAGGTCTGAGGGGTGGCCCATGTTGCTGCTGCACAAATGTCATGCATGGAAGCTCTTGCATGGAAGGCAACAGATGTCGCAACTGATCTGGTTGAATGCGTTATGACCTTAGATGGTACAAGAACTTTATTTTGTTGATAGATAATCTAAATTAAGAGACTGCATTTGCTTAGAGTCACTTTGGAAATAGATCTTCCCAATTTTGGTCCAGAGAATGATACGAATAATTGGTCAGATTTTCGTACTGATTTAGTCTTGTCCAAGTAGAACCGCAATGGTCTATGCGCATCAAGTAAATGTAGTGAATATTCTCCTTTGTTAGAAAAATTTGGAAAGAAAACTAGCAGATCAATTGTTTGATATAGTCAAACTGGAAATCACTTTGGGTAAGAAGGTAAGATTAGTCCAGAGTGATAATCTGTCTTTATGGAAAGCCATACAAGGACGTTTTATGCACAAGGCTTGTAGTTCAGATATTCCTCTTGCTGAGGTAATAGCTGCCAAGAATAAAGTTTTCCCAGGATAAAAATATCACCACAAGTGGCAGCAAGTTTAAAGGAGAACGAATCAAGGATTGCAGAACTAGGGTCTTTGAAGGGTGGTCTAATGTGCGTGACACCTTTCAAAAAGGTTTTAGAGACAGTGAGAAATCAAGGAGGAGTCCTGGAAGCCATTGTGGAAGTTGGAGATAGGCACTAGGTGTACTCGAAAAGTTGAAGATGTCACTCCTGAATGAAGATGGTTTGATAAATAGTCCAGTAACGAAATAAGCAGAGCTGAAAAAGGGTCTATTCCCTTCTATCAAGACCAGGTTATGAATCTTTTCCACTTGCCGAGATAAAGTTTCCTGGTGGATGGTGTACGGGAAGCCAGGAGAATGTGACGTACAGGGGAGGATAGGTTATGTTGCCTGGCAATTACCAGAAGTGGAGGAAAGTACAGTTTTGTACCTACCATAAATGTAGATGTTCGAAGATCCACATTGCTGCAGTCCTTACACTTGGGTAGTCCGCTGTCCTCGGTCGGCCCGAATATCAAAGTATAAGGCTGACGTCGGTCAAGGCGCATTTGACTGACATCAGGACGTCAGGGTACAAATGCGCATGACCGACGTCATATCCTCAGTCTTTTCTTGCCCCAGATGTCAGAAGACCCTAAAAATAAAGGTCAAAACCAAAAGACAGCAAACAAACAACCAACCATCCTAGCATTAAAAATATGTACAATATATACAATATACACCATATTGACAACCCAACCCACACAACCGCCTCTAACTACAGAGGGGAAGGAGGGAGGGTAAATTGGACTGCAGCAATGTGGATCTTCAAACATCTACATTTATGGTAGGTACAAAACTGTACTATGTTCTTCATCTCACATTGCTGCAGTCCTTACACTTGGGTAGAATCCCAAAGCAGAGGTAAGGGAGGATGGCCAAACTATAAGGAAGCAGGAGCTGCCAAAATGCCCTGCAAAACAGCAGTGGCAAAACCAGCCCTGGATTTAGAGTAAAGTGGTAGGTGATAATGCCTAGAGAAAGTATGCACTGAACTCTGCAAGTAGCTGCCTCCAAAATATCCTTAGTTGCCACCCCCCTCAAAAAAGCTGTCGAAGTGGCAGTAGCCCTAGTGGAATGAGGCCTAATCCCAGCTGGAATCTCCTTGCCATGATGGGAATAACAGAAAGCAATGCACAACCCAATCCATTTAGAAATAGTTTGTTTTGACACAGGCTTGCCCTGAGAACTCAAAGCAAAAGAAACAAATAACTGCTGAGACTGCCTGAACCCTTTAGTTCTGTCCAAATAATATCGCAACTGCCTGTGTACATCTAAAGTGTGCAAAATCTTTTCCCCTTTATTTTGGGGATTTGCATAAAAAGTAGGCAAATGAATAGATTGGTTTAAAGCAACACTAGAAACCACTTTAGGCATAAAGGAAGGATTAGTACGTAAAGATACCCTATCCTTATGGAAAATTAAGAAAGGCTCAACCGCCATAAGGGCCTGCAACTCAGAAACCCTTCTTGCAGAGGTAATAGCCAACAAAAAAGCAGTCTTCCATGATAAAAACTTTAATTCAGTAGTAGCTGCAGGCTCAAAAGGTTGTAGAGTGAGTTTCTCCAACACAAAATTGAGATCCCAAGCAGGAGTAGGAGCTCTTCGTGGGGGTCTTATATTCTTTGCCCCTCTAAGAAATTGCTTGAACAAAGGATGAGAAAACAATGGTGGGTCACAATCATAGTGAGCCGAAATTGCTGCAGCATGAACCTTAATAGAAGAGAAGGACAAACCTTTGTCCAGTAACTCAGTAAGATATTGAAGAGCCACACTTAAATTAGGCTCAGAAACATCAAAATCCTTTGCTGCACTCCAAAATAAAAATCTCTTCCATTTATCTGTGTACACTTTCCTTGTACTAGGCCTTCTAGCTTCCAAAATAACATTCAAAACTTGCTGTGGAAGTGGAGGCCCACTATGGTTCAAAACAGAATATGCCAGGCTGTTAGGTGCAGAGAGTGAAGCCTGACATTGAGCAAATGACTGTCCTCCTGAGACAACAGGTGTGGAATCGAAGGCAAAGGCCATGGAGGCTTCCGTACCAGGCTTCTCAGTAATGGGTACCAATGCTGTCGAGGCCAATCTGGAGCTATCAAAATCATCCTTGGCTTGTCTTGTCTGGCCTTTAGTAGTACCTTTGGGAGGAGAGGCAGAGGCGGAAAGGCATACACATGAAGATTGCTCCAATTGAAAGAAAGAGCATCCACTTTCCAAGCTGTGGGATGAAACCTTTTGTGCAAAACTTTGGCAGCTGGTGGTTTAGTGGAGAAGCGAACAGATCTATGTCTGGAGTTCCCCATGACACTGTCAATTTCTGAAATACATGAGGATCCAATTTCCACTCGTTGGGATCCATAATTTGTCTGCTCAACACATCTGCTAAGGAGTTCTGTGCTCCCGGCAGAAACCTTGCCTGAAGATTTAGCTGTAAACTGAGAGCAGTCTCCCACAAAATCATTGCTTGCCTGCATAGAGGATAAGAATGTGTTCCGCCTTGCTTGTTGATGTACCACATGACAGTTGTGTTGTCTGTTAGAATCAACACCTGCCCTGGAAGAAGTAAATACTTGAAAGCTATTAATGCAAACTGGACTGCTAACATCTCTTTCAAGTTGATATGTAGATGTTGTAGTCTGGCAGGCCACTTGTCTTGTATCCACTTTCCATTCAGATGAGCTCCCCAAGCTTTGTCTGAGGCATCTGTCGTTAGAATCTGACTCGCCTCTGGCCGGGTCACAGAGAGTCCCTTGTTTAGGTGACATTCCTGAGCCCACCACAACAATTCCTTTTGAATGCAAGGTATTATTTGAATGACAGTGTCCAAATCCTGGCATTGCTGTGTCCATACATTTTTGAGATACCATTGTAGCTTCCTCATATGCAGTTTGGCATTGGGAAGCACCAGAATACAAGATGCCATGAACCCCAAGGCTTGAAGGACTGTCCTTGCAGTCAGCCTGGACTGATGAGACAACTGATGAAAGTAAAGGGAAAGATTCTTTTGTTTGTCCGGGGTCAAAAGGCCATCTGGGATGCTGTATTCAGTCTCACACCCAGAAAGCACATGTCCTGAGAGGGTACTAGACTGGACTTTATTTCGTTCACAGAATACCCCAGGCATCTTAGCACTGCTATCACATAATCCAAATGATGAAGAAGCTCGTCCCTTCCTTGAACCAGAATCAGGCAATCGTCCAAATAAGGATAGATCTGTATTCCTTTTAACCTGAGGAAAGCTATCACTGGAGCCAGAACTTTCGTGAACACTCTGGGCGCAGTAGATAAGCCAAAGGGCAATGCAGAGAACTGATAATGAGAAGTCCCAGCTCGAAAACACAGATACTTCCTGCAACTCAGTCTGATAGGAACATGAAGATAAGCCTCCTTGAGATCCAAAGTTACCATCCAATGATCTTTGCCCAGCAGAGGTAAAAGCTGCTGTAACGTCAACATTTTGAACTTGGGAATGTCCAGATAAGTGTCGAGGATAGATAAGTCCAAAATTGGTCTCCACGTGTTCCCTTTCTTGGGTACTAGGAACAGGCGAGAATAAAATCCTAGGCCCACTTCTGGCATAGGGACCGGCTGTATGGCCCCTATTTGGAGTAACAGAGAAATTTGCTTGTGAGCCTCTATTCTTTGTTGAGGAGGAACGTCTGGCATGCCTTTGAAAGGAGGCAAGGTATGGAAATAAAACCTGTAACCGTGGTGTATGATATCCAATACCCATCTGTCTTGGGTAATTAAACTCCAATTTTCTTTGAAAAGTGCCAACCTTCCTCCCAAAGGTGCTGCCAGACGAGAAGGCTCTGGCAGCTGAAAAGGTAGGTCATTGGGTCTGTTTACGAAAGGACTGACCCCTGCCCTCACCCGAAGACTGTGCAGGAGAACTCCCTGTTCTAGGCCTGAAAGAGCCCTGAGCTCTGCCCCTACCACATCTAGATCTACCTCTAGACTAGGAATCATAAGAAGGATACGTCCACCCCTTAGTAGGCCAATTTCTACTAAACTTTGGAGGCTGAACCTGCAAAAAATCTTTAACAGTCTGCATAGACTTAGCCTTGTCTTCCATTTTCTTTAAAACTGCCTCAACAGGAGAACCAAACAACACATCAGATTGTAAAGGAGCATCTAAAATCCTTGTTTTAACATGGTCAGATAAATTCTGATCCCTCAGCCAGGCGTGCCTGCGAAGAACTGACCCAGTGGCAGCCACCCTAGACGAGGCCTGTACAGCATCAAAACCACATTGCAAAGAATGCTTACCCACCTGTTCAGAAACATGTACTAAATCTTGTAACTCTTTACAATCAATACCTTCCGCCAGAGCATCAACCTTAGACTTCAATTGTGAGAGGAGATAGTTTTGGTATTTCAACATGTGAAACTGGCAATTCAAAGCCCTCATAGCTAGAGTGGAAGAAGTATAAACTTTCTTTCCCCATCTATCCAAGGCCCTGGCCTCTTTATCTGTAGGAACCAGATTCTTGACAACAGAAGCCTTAACACCTTTAGGCCCCTGACTAACAGTTTCTGGGTCTGCCCTAGGACTCTTAAAAAGATACTTATGAGCTTCAGGCACCCTGTAATACCTATCCGGTTTAACAGGAGCAGGAGGCAAAGAATCAGGATTAAGAGAAGCCTCTGTAAAAACATCCTCCACCACATCCAAAACAGGAGGTATAGCCAAAGGCCTATGCTGGGGTAAAAACAAAAATTCCCTAAGCCTTTTCCTGGAATCAGAGAAGGCCTGACCTTCCCACTTAAAATGCTCCCTCATGGAATGAAGAGTTTCTGAAAAGAAAAATCCTCAGGAGGAGAAGCAGAAGGAGTAGAATCATCCACATCAGAATCAGAATAAGGAGAATACTCCTGCAAGTCTTCAGCCGAAGACTCTGAAACATCCGAAGCCTGCTCAAAACTCCCTAGCTCAGGCTCCACCCTAGGTCTCTTATCAGGAGGGGGCAAAGAACCCCTAATCAAAGTAATCAAATCTTCTGCCATTTTAAGCATATGCTTCTTGGGCACAGTTCCTGAAGAACTAGGGGTGACACCAACTGAAGCTAAACCTGGCCTGCCTCTGGGAGAAGCCTTGGAAACAGAAGGAGAGGGCCTAACCACCCTAGGAAGGGAGGGAGTATAGTAACCTGAGAAGCCCCTTCAGCCTGACCTGCCTCCTGAGAGGCCACATCCTGCAATAACAAAGTCTCTCCCTGGGATCCCAAAGAAACCTCCGGTGGAACCACCGGCTCCACCGACACCTCTAAAGAACCGGCGTCCGGTACGGACGGTTCTTCTAGCCTAGGCTTAACTGCTTTGTCCTTGCGCTTCTTGAAGAAGCGGGCGTCGGAGCATCCGACTGCATTTTATAATTGCACCGCTTCCCGAAGACTAACCTGGCACAATCTAACCTTCTCTTTATAGTGCGCTTATTGAATCTAGCACAAGAGCGACACCCAACAACGTCGTGCTCAGGCCCTAAACAAGGAATACACAAAGTATGATAGTCTCTATGCGGTATCTGTTTCCCACAAGAAATACAATTATTCACTTTTTCTGACATCCGGTAAACCACTGAGGCAAGAAAAAACTAAAATATTCCCAACGGGGTACTTAGCCAACTTTGACTCGGTCTGAAACTCCGAAATCGAAAAATTTCAGAACACCAACCGGCACTTGCAATGCTGCTTCTGCATCGGACCATGCGGCAAAAAAGACTGAGGATATGACGTCGGTCATGCGCATTTGTACCCTGACGTCCTGATGTCAGTCAAATGCGCCTTGACCGACGTCAGCCTTATACTTTGATATTCGGGCCGACCGAGGACAGCGGACTACCCAAGTGTAAGGACTGCAGCAATGTGAGATGAAGAACATCCAAGCTGTCCGTTTAAGGCTCGATATGTTTGGATGCATCAACCCTTGTGGGTGCGACAGCAATTCCGGAGTTGGATCCAAAATCCATGGTTGATGTAATAGGTGAGGACAAAGAAAGGGAAAACAAACTTGTCTAGGCCAATAGGGTGCAATGAGGATTACTCTGCTTCTCAACTGAAGAGACTTCTTTAGAAATTGTGGGATGAAGGGAAGGCACAAGGAAGTCCTGTTGGCCACTCGTGTACTAGTGTGTCCCTCGTGGACATCCCCTGCAGGGGAATTAGGGCAAAGTAGTTGCTGCATATGTGGTTTGCGGGGGATGCGAATAGATCGCAGCAAGGCTGGCCCCAGCGACTGAAGATCTTCACTACTATGACAGGATTGAGGGACCACTCATGAGGCAGGAGAAAGCTGTATTTCTTTCCTATTCCTTACAAACTTCCAAACATTGTAATTCTTATGCTTCTAAGCAAGGCTGGCGCGGTCTAAACTCTAGTCAACATACTGCTGAAATATTTTCTACTTGATGTGAAAATTCCTTATGAATCTTACTGTGCTGCATTATTTTTGTTGCCTTTTCAAGTATAAATACTTTTAGTATGTTATAATTTACTTCTTGTATGTTTATCAATCCTTTCTTTTACCATGTAATGACACTTAATTTTTCTATCTGGTTGGAGCTTTTCTCCCCAGGCCTCTACTGAAAATGGAAATATATCCAGCTAGACTAGACCAGTTAAATGTAAAATAAAATAAAAATAAATAAATAAAAAGCATCTGCTCAGTTTGTCTGCAATTACGTTGGAATCCCAGGGAAGGTGTGTTGCTATCAGAAAGCGGCTGGAAGCTATCACCCACTGCCATATTCTCATGGCCTCCCAACACAATGGGTAGAACTTGGCTCTTCCTTGTTTGATATACCAGACTATGGACATGCTGTCTGACTGGATAGCAATTGCCCCTTACAGAAGGACAAACTGGAATGCTTACAATGCCAGAAGCACTGCCCTCAGTTCTTGGACATTAATATGCAAGGTTGGCCTCCACGGGTGACCAAGAGTCTTGGACAGTCTTTCCCTGGAAATGTGCCCACAGCCAATCAGGGAAGCGTCCGTTGTTACTACAGCCTTAGGCTGAGAGGGGGAGAATGGACAACTCCACAGGTCTTTTTCTGGCTTCATCTACCAAAATAAGTCTTGTCTGCATCAATTTATGTGAATCTGAAAGGACACAGGAGTCGTCAAAGGGGACCACCCAATACCAACAGTTCAAAAGATGGATGCTAGAAAAATTGATACAGTGGTCCAAGAAAAGACGACAAAAGTAGCACTGATCATTGAAAATCGCCACACCTAGTAACTACAGTATCTTGCGTAGAGAGACAGTCATAAAATACCTTGATCTGCAGGCAGAAACGAGAGTCATGTGAAAGAAAGATACCCAGACAGTTCCAAAAGTAGTAGGAGCAACTGGTCTTATAAAAAAGAATTTACAATTGTATTTAGATAAGTTACCAATTCATGGAACACCGTACGAATTGCAGGAGGAGTCATTACTGGGCACACTGCGGATGCTGCGAAGAGCACTTTTGGCTAACATCAAAGAGTGATATACTAATTTCATGAACTTTAATCGTACTTTGACTTGGGAATGGGGTCCATTCCCGTCATGGTATTAGAAACCCAAAAGACTTGAACAAATTAAAAACGGGAAAGACCACCGTATTAGTAAAAGCCAGTGTAGAATCCTCATGTGTAGTCTTGCCAGGGGAACCATTGTAATCGATGCTGCCACAGATCCTAGTAGTTGAAGGACTGCTCGAGCTGAAACTTTGTCCTGAAAGAGAGAGACCTTAGTCTTTCTAACCTGTGAAGTGGGAGGGAGACTAGGCAAGACTGAGTACTGAAAGTTGCCCCTATGAAGTCCACATTTTTTAGGAGTCAACCTGCATTTCTCTTCATTTACCGATATCCCAAAGGATTTTGCCAGCTTTAGGTGTAATGTAAGGATGCAACCAGTAGACACTTGGGGGGGGGGGCAGTAAGGAGCCAATAATCTAAATACAGAAACAACCGGAATCCTTGCAGTCTTGAGTGAACTGTTACCACTGCCTTGCATTTGGTTAACACTCTGGTGGCCGTAGAGAGAGATCAAAGGGCAGCACTCAGGACTGGTAGTGACTGGCTCCCAACCAGAACTGGAGAAATCTTCTGGAGCATTTGTCCATTTTTATGTGGTAATATGCATCCTGAAGATCTATCGAGCACATCTAATCTTCTTTCTCTAGAAATGGTACGATACACTAAACCGTGACCATCTGGAATTTTGTTTGGCTTCCAGTCCCCTGCCTTTTTTGACACTAAAGAACCTAGAGTAAAATCCGAATTCTATGTGGTCTGGTGGGACTGCTTGAATGACTCTTTAGGAGCAGCTTTTGAATTTCTTGAGCTGCTGCTTCCTTTTAACTAGGTGGAATGTCGGGAATATGCCTAACCAGCTTTGGATAAAGTTTGAAAGGTACGCGATGACCTCTGGTAATTATTGTATGAACCCAAAAATCTGTGGTCATTTGCCAAGCAATGTGGTGCAGAGAAAATAGTCTCCAGACTGCTTCCAGAGATAAGCAATCGGGACACTCTTCAGGAGTGCTGATAAGGCTATCAAGAGAAAAAAATCTCTGGATCCCTGATGATGCGGACCCCTTCTGCCTTTGTAGGAAAGTCTTCAAGATGAGGTTCCCCTCTGCCCCGAGGGGGGGGGGGGGGGTTAAACTTGCCACGTGTCATGGAAAGGACCCTGGGATTTCTTGTACCACATCTCTTCCCCTCCTCAGATTCCTAGAGTAGGATCATTGGGGTGTGGGAAAAACACATGCCCACGGCAGACAGGGTCTTTCTGTCTTTTTCACACCTGGCTAAAGTGTCTTACCTTTGGGCCAAAGAGAGAAAAGGCCTCCATGGGAGCATTGAGGAAGGAAGATTTAAAATGGTCCGAAAAATCGCATAGGCACATCCAGGCGTGACGTCTCATGACAATGCCTGCACCCACTGCTCTAGCCACCCTTTTGGTAGTATGGGAAATTAACCGCATGAACATGCTACATATAGACTCCAGGGTGGCAAGCTGTGAGCTGCTCATCAAACTGCTCCTGCTAAGGTTCCGAAGAGTTCAGAGATTAGGTCTCTCTGGAGCCAGGTAAAATGTGCCAAGTAATTCAAGGACTGAATGGCAAAAGTTGAAGAAAACACCAGCTTCCCTAACCTATTGCCAGAGACGCCCCCCACTTTTGTGGGATGGACAGTAGGGCTCTCTTCAGCAAGCTCTTACTGGCCACCACCACCACAGGGTCTATAGGTAGGCCTTTGGACCAGTGTGGGTTGCCCTTTGGTTTAGAAAAAATGTTGTCCATTCTCCAGGGGATAGGTTCAATGGTGTCAGGATTCCTCCAAGAGCGCTACTTGAGGAGCTGAAAGTACAGTTGTGTACACTTACCATAAATGTAGATGTACTGTTGCAGTCATTACATTTGGGTTATCTGCTTGCAGTAGCCCTCAGTTGGCCTGATTAACAAAGTCTTGGGCCCTGCGGTTGCTGTCCCTTCTTCCATGACTTCGGGGTATAAAACATGCAGCCGACGCCATTACATCAGTTTTTCTTGCCCCAGATGTCAGGTGCCACCCTAATGGGAAGCCATAAAATCTATAAATATACAAGGTTACACCTCCAACAAAAAAGGAAATACACCAAAAAGCTTTTGAGCATAGTAAAGGAGAGTATAGAGGTACAACCAAAAAAGGTAAGGGGGGCTTGGAGGGAGGGTAACCAGGACTGCAACAGTGAATACACTAACATCTACATTTACGGTAAGTGTACACAACTGTACTATGTTCTTCGCGTTTCACTGTTGCAGTCATTACATTTGGGTAGATTCCCAAAGCTCAGGATGGGAGGAGGAATTTAGATAGCATTAGGACCAGTAATAAGGCCCTGCAAGACTGCAGTGGCAAAGCCAGCTCTGGATTTAGAGAAAATTGGCAGATGGTAATACTTGGTGAAAGTATGTACAGAACTCCAGATAGTAGCTTCTAGGATGTCCCTGGTAGGGACACCTCTAAGAAAGGCTGTAGAGGTAGAACCAGCCCTGGCTGAGTGGGGTCTGATCCCCTGTGGGATAGGTTTTCCATGGTACCTGTAGTAGAAATGAATGCAATGGCGTATCCATTTGGAAATGGTTTGCTTTGAAATAGCCTTCCCCACTGCCCCTGCAGCAAATTCCACCAGCAGTTCAGATTTTCTTTGAGGTTTAGTCCTGTCCAAGTAGAATCTAAGCTGTCTGTGCACATCTGAAGAGTGCAGTATCCGTTCCCCTTTGTTCTGTGGGTTAGGAAAGAAGGTTGGCAAATGAATGGATTGATTAAGGGCCACACTGGATACCACCTTGGGCATGAAGGATGGATTGCTCCTGAGGGACACCCTGTCCGCATGGAAGATGACAAAAGGCTCCACTGCCATAAGGGCCTGTAAGTCAGATACCATTCTTGCTGAAGTAATTGCTAAAAGGAAAGCCGTTTTCCAAGGAATTTTAAGTCTGCAGTAGCAGCTGGCTCGAAAGGGGGAAGAGCAAGTTTCTCCAATACAAAATTAAGGTCCCAGGCTGGAGTTGGAGCTCTCCTGAGTGGTCGTAAGTTTTTGGCCCCTCTGAGAAACTGCTTGAGCAATGGATAAGAGAAGAGGGGAGGGTTCTGTGTTACAATGAGCTGAAATGGCGGAGGCATGAATTTTGATGGAGGAGGAGGACAGACCCTTGTGAAGCATCTCATTTAAGTATTGTAAAATCAGAGGTAAACTGGGCACTGCTGTGCTCATACCTTGAGCTTGGTTCCAAGCACATAATCTTTTCCATTTCTCAGCATGATATTCTCTAGTACTAGGCCTCCTTTGCCTCTAAAATGATATCCATCATTGGTTTACTGAGGAATAGTAAAGGAGAATTAGGTGATTAACAAGGCTGTTAGGTTCAGTGTTTGAAGCTGGGGGTGCAGAATCTGGTTCTCCTGCGGAGACAATAGGGTAAGGAGTCTGAGGCAGGTGCCAGGTGGCCAGCAGTGACACACTGTGCAAGAAGGGGTACCAGTGTTAACGTGGACAGTCTGGTGCAATCAAAATCATCCTTGGTCTGTCTTGTTTGATCTTTAGTAGTACTTTTGAGAGCAGAGGCAGAGAAAGAAAGGCATAAACTGATAGGTTTTTCCAGCTGAAGGACAGGGCATCCACTTTTCAAGCTTGTTTGTGGAGAGTCCTTATACAAAATTTGTCCAATTGATAGTTCTGGGGGGAGGCAAACAGGTCTTTTTATCTAGGCTCCCCCAGTTGCTTGTCAACATGTTGAAAATCCTTGGTTCCAGTTTCCACTCGTGTGGGTCCATGAGGTTTCTGCTTAGTTCGTCTGCCAGTGTATTTAGTTCTCCTGGCAGGAACTGAGCTTGTAGATGCACTTGGTAGCTCAGGGCTGTGTTCTACAATGCCACGGCTAGAAAGCAGAGGAGGGTAAGAATGTGTACCCCCCCCCTGCTTGTTTATGTACCACATAACAGTGGTGTTGTCCGTCTTTACCATTAATTGTCCTGGAAGAATGTGGTCCTTGAAGGCTGTCAGAGCATTCTGTACAGCTAACATTTCTTTTTGATTGATATGCAGGTGCATTTGACTTTGGTTCCATTTGCCCTGAATGCACTTCCCTGCCAGGTGAGCCCTCCATGCATAGTCCGATGCGCCTGTTAAGGTTTGGATGGCAGGGGGTAGTGTGAATGATAACCCCTTGTTTTGGCAGCAGGTCTCTGCCCACCAAAGAAACTCTAGGCGTAAGCAAGGTATGACAGGAATCATTGCTTCTAGATCCTGAGAATGTTGACATCATAGGCTTGTTAGATACCATTGTAGTTTCCTCATATGCAGTCTTGCATATGGAATTAGAAGAATGCAGGAGGCCATGAACCCCAAGGCTTGTAGAATTTGCCTTGCAGATAGCAGGGTTTTGTGGCCACTTGTTTGAAGTAGGTTGTCAAATGAATTTGATTCTCTGGCGTAAGGAAAGCCATCTTGGAAGTTGTATTCAAGCTTGTTCCCAGGAATATAATTTGTTGACAGTGTACCAGGTGTGAGACTTCTTTTCATTTATGGTGCACCCTAGACAAGTTAGCACCCTTTGAACAAAAGCCAGATAATTCAAAAGTATGTCCTGGCTTTCTGCCTGAATTAGACAATCGTCCAAGGTATGAGTACATGTGAATATTTCTTTGCCTGCAAAATGCAATGACTGGAGCTAGGCACTTTGTGAATACCCTGGGTGTAGTAGGTAAGCCAAAGGGCAGTGAAGAGAACCAATAGTGCGTGGAGCCTGCTTTGAAGTGTAGGTATCTTCTGCAAGATTTCATGATTGGGATGTGCAGGTATGCTTTCTTTAAATCTAGTGCTGCTAACCAGGTGTCTTCGCCTAGCACAGGGAGCAACTGGTGGAGTCAGCATCTTGAATTTTGAAATCACCAAGAAGGTGTTTAGCATTGACAGCTCCAGGATAGGACGCCATGAATTGTCTTTTCTGCGTACCAGGAAAAGTCTCGAGTAGAAACCTTGTCCCTTTTCTGCTTCTGGTACCGACTGAATAGCCCCCATGCTTAAGAGATGAAGTACTTGCTTTTGAGCCTCAGCCCACTGATTTGGGGGTAGATCTGGCCAGCCTCTTGGTGTTTGTAACATGTGGAAATGAAATCTGTATCCCATGAACACTATTTAAAACCCATTTGTCCTGGGTAATGAGTTCCCAGTTCCTTGCTTGAAGAGCAATCTTTCCCCACCAAAGGGGCAGTCAGATGAGAAGTGCTTGGCAGTTTTAAAAATAAGTCATTGGGACAATTTACCATAGGGGGGAGTTTTACTATCCCCAGAATTGGAAGTGGAGGCCCCCCGATTGCTTAGTCCTGTGCGTACCCTGGGACTGAAGCCTGGGAGCTCTGCTGGATCTGGGTTTGGACTGAAGGTCTGGAAGAGGCAGGAAAGGACCAATTCTTAGAAGGCCAATGCCTACTAAACCTTGGAGGTTGTACTTGTAAAAAATCATTAACAGTTTGCATAGATTAAGCTTTTTCCTCCATCCTTTTAAGAACTTCTGCCTTGTTGCCAAACAGGCGGTCCTGGTTTAAGGGAGCATCCAGTAATTTCACCTTAACATGATCAGGCAAGGATTGCTCCTTAAGCCAAGCATACCTTCCAAGTACAGACCCAGTTACAGCAGCCCTGCAAGATGCCTCTAGTGAATCAAAATCAGATTGCAAAGTATGTTTTCCAACTTGTTCAGCTGAATGCAGTAAATCCTTACTTTCAGCACAATCAGGAATCAACATCATTTTCTGTTTTAAGTAATCCAGTAATATGCTGCTGATACTTAAACAGATGAAACTGGCAGCTTAAGGCCTTAATGGCCAAAGTTGCAGATGTGTATACCTTCTTACCCAATCAATCCAGCACCCTGGAGTCTATCAGAGGGGGCAGAATTTTGGCAGTAGTAGCAGCTTTAATGCCCTTGGGTCCCTGTGAAATTGTCTCTGGATCCGCAGTAGGATTTTTAAAAAGAAACTTGAGAGTCAGAGACCCTGCAATATCCATCAGACTTTCTGGGAGCAGGAGGTAAGGAGTCAGGGGCCAAGCTAGATTCCGAAAAGGCATAATCAACAATGTCTAGTACAAGAGGTATGGCTAAAGGCCTGTGCTGGGGCAGGAGTAAGATATCCCCAAGCCTCTTTTTAGAATCAGAGAAATCCTGACTTTCCCAATGAAAATGCTTCCTTAGGGTATGCAAAATTTCATCAAAAGAAAAATCCTCCAGGGGGGATGCAGAATCGAGTCCTCAGCATCAGAATCCTCATAGGCAGGTAAGGGTAAATCCTGGTCATCAGAGAAAACAGAAAATTCAGAATCCTGGTCAGAAGTACCATAAGCAAACTCAGTCCAAGGCCTCAAAGGGGGAAGGTTGGCTTCCCCTGATTAAAGTAATAAGGTCTTCAGCCATTCTTATTTGTTTTTTAGGCACAGAGGCCTGGCCATGCGGTCTGGGCATCAGTTTACTAGGCATGGTTCGAGTTTAAGGCCTTGAAGAAGAAGAAGGCATTGGTTTAATACGCAAGTCCATGGGCCTGAATACACCCTCAGAAGCTGGTGCCTGCACAGCAGCTCCAGACCCATCCAAGGTAGAGACATCCGCAGGTTCCATAATTGAAGCATCTCGCAGCTTACCGGACTCTGAATGGGTCTCAGTAGAGGCCTGCAAATCTCAAGTAGCAGGTATCAGGGGCTGTGAAAGTGCCTCACTGAGTACCGGCGAACTGGCGACTGACTTAGAAGCATCGTCGGCAGCTTTGGACCTCGGCAGCCTGTCTCTATCTTTGCGTTTTTTCAGAATGTCTGCAGTCAGATGGCTTACCGAAGACATATCGGGATAATTGAACCGAGCAAAATATTTAGAAGCTTAAATATACAGACGGATAGTTAGAGATTTAAATAAGGCACAAAACCGACAGCGAGGTACTTCATGGTCAGGGCCTAGGCAAGGAATACAGTATGAATGAAAATCTTTGAGGCATTTGCTTTCCACAAGTAATGCAATTATTTACTTTTACTGACATCGGTTTAGAGCAAGAAAAAGTTTCCCCCACGGGGTACTTGGCTTTTAGTCGAAAACTTCAGTTCTGAAACTTGAAAATGAAAATTTCAGGAGTGGGCTGACCGGCACTTGCGAACTGCTTCTGCTTCGGGCATCGCACAGCAAGAAAGACTGGGGTAAGGACGTCTGCTGCATGTTTTATACCCCTGGCGTCACTGAAGAAGGGACAGCAACTGACACAGGACCCAAGAATTTGCTAATCAGGCAGACTGAGGGCTACTGCAAGCAGATAACCCAAATGTAATGACTGCAGCAGTGAAACACGAAGAACATCTAGGTCATCTGCAGACAGGGTCACCCAAGAAGTAAGGGGTTGAGTAAAAAAAGCCTGCAAGAATACAAACTCCTCAGAGGAAGGGTTGGTGGGCTTCCAGTCTCCCTGCTGCTTTAAAATTTCCAGTATGCCTCCAAAGGAGATATCCTCAGGGAGTGAGACCATGCGGACCCTTCCCCTTCATCGTAGTTTGTATCTTCAGTAAGGGATTCCTCAGGGGAATCCATGTGATTCCTCTTCATGATCTCTTATGTGGTACCTCCTCAGTGGGGACATCTGAGGACTCTGAAGAGTGGGTACCTTGTGGAAGGGTATCTTGAGGTTCCCATGCCTGATGTCCTAGACAAGTGGACTGTGTCAGCTGCGGTTCAGAGGACAGATGTATATAGGTCTCTGGCACCAAAGGAACCAGATGTGAGCCTGCAGAGGCAAGTGCGCTCTCCATCACCTGGAAAGTGGGCCCACCCAAAGAGGGGTGGGAGCCTGAAACAGAGAAAGAACCTCTGGAATGGCGTCACACCCCGCTCCAAACCTACCCCCCAGGGAAGGAGCCATAAGAGGACTTTGTGTCACCAAGACAACCGGAAACCATAGTAGATGGCACCATACTAGGGGTCACGGTGCCAACAGCCCAGTCACGATCCCGAGCATGGCTCTGCGTCTAGTGAGTCGATGGCCATAGGGTATACTTTGGAGCCATGGTAAGGTCTACCAGTGGAACCAAAGAAGCTGGTACTGGGATAGGCTTTGGTGTCGACGGCTCTGATACTTCCAAGGAGGTTGAAGGAGGAATATATGTCTGAGTCTGTGGAGAAAATTCCTCGGCTCAGGGTGGGAGGGAGGATTTGGAAGGAGTTGGAATTCCTCTGGTCGCCAACACCTGATCCACTAGTCTCACTATGTCGAATTCCGAAACGTTCCTGGAGGAGTGGGTTGACATCCCTGAAGGAGAATCAGGGCGTTCTAGAAAGGGACTGCACTATTGTTCAAAAAAGGGATCTGCCAACAAGGAGTACTGGGTCCGAGGTAATATTTCACTTTTCGTTACTGTGATCAAAGAACCAGTAAGGTGTATGGGGGGTAGTTGGGAATACTATTTTTGGTACCAAAAGTTGCATTGGTACTAGAGCAGTAGTTTGTACCACATATGTGTGATTCCATAGTCACAAGTGGTACTATAGCAGATGCCAGAGCCATTGGTGCAGAGGATGGTACCATAGTTAATGGTTGAGGCCACGGTACAGAGGACAGCAGCATAGAAGGAGTTTATGGCCCCAGTGCAGAGACTGCTGGTGTCAATTTAGGAAGTTGTGCTTCAAGTTCCATAGATTTGACAGATTTTGAGTCACTAAAACATTGAGAGGAAAGTACAAATTGGCTCCTCTCTTTGCATTCCTTTTTAGGAGGAATTGAGCCCTCCATTTCAGATACAGCCTTCGAGAAAGGAGTTTTTAGGAGACCCTCGAGTATCATTTTATTTTTTCTCTCAGTCATCTGACTGATGTCGCATGGGGGTTGAACTTTACTGTCGCAGGGTACCGCATCGGAAACTCAAGACAAATGACTATCTGAATTGGGTATTTTCCTGCTGCACTGTTCAGACTGCTTAAAGCCTGTTTTTCCTTTTTTTAATTAGCCATCATCAAAAATAAACCTAACATCTATCCAACAATAGATCTGAAGCAATCAGCAAAATACACACTTACACAGTGAAGAAAGGAAGGAGCTTTTTTTTTTAGTTACCAACAACGGTAAGAAAAGAAATACCCAACAGGTAAAGAAAATGTGTGTGTGTGTGTGTGTGTGTGTGTGTGTGTGTGTGTGTGTGTGTGTGTGTGTGAGATACCAGCAATGGTATTGAAAGTTACCTCAGAGGTAAAGGAAGGCCTGTACCAGCAATGTTACGAAGAATACCACAAAACTTGGTAAAGAAAAGGAAATAAGTACTCCAATAGGTAAGCAAGGAAAGCAAACTCTAATCGACTACTAAAGAATTAGAAATTTCACAAGGTAAACGAGAAAAAAATTTTATAGTATAAATTTTTAAACTACTTCGCTTGAGAACTGGCCGGACACGTCTTGATACTATACGTGGCAAACAAGATCTGAGGTGATTGAGAGAGGGGTACTGTGGTTGAGCTTAGCTCAAGAGTTTTTTGGCTAGCGCAAGCTTGTTATAACGGCTGACTCAGTTTAGAGGATGGAACTGAATCTTCATTCAATACTGATGGGTAACAATGTAAAATCCAAATTTTTGTCAGGTTTACGAAATATGGGCTCCATCACCTGCAGTTCCTTCCATGCCTGCTGCGACACAAGGTCAATACATTTATTGGCCACAGGGAACCACCCAAGAATTAACAGGGCAGCTACAAAAGCCTTAATACAGTCTTCTTGGAAAGATGCATCTGTGGACTACACCTTCCCTTGGGAATATTCTGCAATTACTTCAGTAAAGCTGATGTCTCTTATGCAGGACCTTGAGAATATCTCCATTCACTGAAACTGATATCTTTAGTGACAGACTCCCAAGGGGAGTCCAAATGCCTCATTTTACAAGTGTGCCTCCTGTGCTCTTCCACAAAGTAATGTTGTGTACACTTACCATAAATGTAGATGTTAGAGTGTATTCACTGTTGCCAGTCATCACATTTGGGTTATCTGTTTGCAAGTAGCCCTCAGCCGGCCTGAATACCAGAGTCTTGGGAATTCTGCGTCGGATGCAGTCGCATCTTCCATGACGTCAGGGGTATAAAACATGCAGCATGCCATTACACGAGTTTCTTGCCCCAGACGTCAGGTGCTCCCAAAATAGAAAGCAATTAGACTGTGTGGAACACCCCTAGCAAAAAGCAAATAAATAGTATAAGATATGCCAAACCAAAAAGGATAGGTGAAAGCAAAGACAATCAGGGGTCTGGAGGGAGGGTAACCAGGACTGCAAAAGTGAATACACTCTAACATCTACATTTATGTTAAGTGTACACAACTGTACTATGTTTAGTGTTTCACTGTTGCAGTCATCACATTTGGGTTAATTAACCAAAGCTAAAGAAGGGCGGAGGTAGATTAAGAAGCATTACGCCTGGCACTCAGGCCCTGTAAGACTGCTGTGGCAAATCCTGCTCTGGATTTAAAAGATAGGCAAGTGGTAATGCTTGGTGAAAGTGTGTGAAGAGCTCAAGGTTGCAGCTTCCAGGATGTTCCTGGTAGGGCCTTCCTCTGAGAAATGCAGTAGAGGTATATGTAGCCCCTAGTGGAATGTGCTCTTACTTGTGGGGTAGGTTTTCCATGGTGCCTGTAGCATAAATTAATGCAGTGTGCTATCCATTTAGTTATGGTTTGCTTTGAAATGGCCTTCCCCTCTGCCCCTGCAGCGAAGCTGACTAGCAGCTGGTCAGATTTTCTGAGAGGCTTAGTCCTGTCCAAATAGAATCTAAGCTGTCTGTGCACATCTAGAGAATGCAGTATCCTTTCCCCTTTATTTTGAGGATTATGGAAAAACGTAGGCAAATGAATGGACTGGTTTAAAGCCACACTAGATACCACCTTGGGCATAAAAGATGGGTTAGTCCTGAGGGAAACCCTGTCCGCATGGAAGATAATGAAGGGTTCCACTGCCATAAGGGCCTTCAGTTCCGACTCTTCTTGCTGAAGTGATGGCTAGAAGTAAAGCTGTTTTCCATGAGAGGAATTTCAATTCTGCTGTAGCAGCCGGTTCAGAGAGGGGGAAGTGCAAGTTTTTCCAATACAAAGTTAAGGTCCCAGGCTGGAGTGGGAGCTCTCCTTGGGGGTTTTAAATTTTTGGCCCCTCTAAGGAACTGTTTTACCAGAGAATAAGAGAAGAGGGGTGGCTCAGTATTATAAGCTGAGATGGCAGAGGCATGAATCTTAACTGAAGAGAAGGATAACTCCTTGTGGAGCATTTCTGTTAAGTAATCTAGTATACGAGGTAAGCTGGGCACAGCTGTGCCCATCCCTCGAGACTGGCTCCAGGAACAGTATTTTCCACTTTTCCGAATAGGATTTTCTAGTACTAGGCCTCCTTGCCTCAAGAATGACATCCAGCACCTGCTTACTGAGAGTTGCTAGAGGTGATTTTGAGGGATTAACCAGGCTGCAAGGTTCAAGGTCTGAAGCTGAGGGTGCAGAATTTGGCCCCCCTGCTGGGACAGCAGGGAAGGGATCTGAGGCAGGTGCCATGGCTGTAGCACTGTCAGACTGCGCAAAAGAGGATACCAGTGTTAGCGTGGCCAGTATGGTGCAATCAGGACTGTCCTTGGCTTGTCCTGTTTGATCTTTAGTAGAACCTTCGAGAGGAGAGGCAGAGGGGGAAAGGCATAAACAGAGAGGCTTTGCCAGGAAAAGGACAGGGCATCCACCTTCCAAGCTTGGCTGTGGGGAATTCTGGTGCAGTATTTGTTCAATTGATAGTTCTTTTTTTTTTTAAAACAGGTTTATTGTTTTAACATATAATAGAAATATCATAACAATTTTATACAAGTAATTAAAAATAAGAAGTTATGTACCTACCATAACGTTCCATGTTAGTTGTCTTCTCTCGCCTTCTTTCTTGCTTGATGGGTTCGGAGCCGATCCCTCGGCTCCGACTCGGCACTTGCTAAGCTCGAGAGTCTCTTCTACCAGCTCGAGGCAGCCCCATATCCCATGATGCAAGGCGGTAAGTACCCAGATCTCGTTTGTTGACAAAGGGCAATAACACCAAGCATGAAATACTTCCCAAAGGAAGAAGAAACTTACAGATGGAAAAAGGACCAGGTCTGAATGGTCTTTAGCATAATAGTTTCTTATACAAGGTCTGTCCAGGCCAGGGGAAGGAGGGAGGTCGAAGAAAGAAGGCGAGAGAAGACAACTAACATGGAACGTTATGGTAGGTACATAACTTCTTAATGTTAAGTTGTCAATCTCGCCTTCATTCTTGCTTGATGGGACCGCGTCCCTAGCACCTCTATCCTGGGTGGCTCAATGGAACAAACTCTTGAGGACTGTAGAGCCAAAACTGGCTCTGTCCCTGGAGGCCAAGTCCAATTTGTAATGGGAAACAAAAGTGTGAGGAGTAGCCCAAGTGGCGCTGCACAAATAGTGTCCAAAGGAAGTCTAGCTTGAAAAGCTGTAGAAGTAGCTAAACTCCTAGTTGAATGTGCTTTAGGTTTTGAGCACAGCTGTTTTCCCCTGAGCGTATAAATTTCAGTGATGACCGAAGAAAGCCATCTGGACAAAGTCATTTTAGAAACAGGAAGGCCTTTTTTATTATCCGCATAGGAAACAAAAAGTTGATCAGATTTTCTAAATTTTTTTGTTCTGTCCAAATAATATCTAAGTTGACGATGGACATCAAGATAATGTAGCTTTTGTTCAGCTCTGTCTGAATAGTTAGGGAAAAAAACCGGGAGATCAATGGATTGATTCAAATTGTTCTTTGAAGCGACCTTAGGTAAAAAGGTTGCGTTAGTCCTCAAAGATACTCTGTCTTTGTGAAAAACAGAATAGGGGGGTCGAACCGAAAGAGCATGAAGTTCAGACACCCTCCTGGCAGATGTAATAGCCACTAAGAATAAAGTTTTCCAAGAAAGATGTTTCAGGGAACAAGAAACAGCTGGCTCGAAGGGGGGAAGAATCAAGGATGTCAGCACTAGATTTAGATCCCACTGAGGAGGAGGATTCCTGATCGGAGGTTTTAGTAGGAAAATTCCTTTCAAGAAGGCCCTGCAGAGCCTATGGGACATAATATTATGATCTGCTATCCCGACATGAAAGTTGGAGATAGCAGCCAATTGAACTCTGACTGTGGAAGAAGAGGAGCCTGCATGAAAAATCTCTGCTAAGAAGTCCAGAACTGCCTGAACAGGGGCAGTAAAAGGATCAATATTTTGGGCCTTAGCCCAATAAGAGAAACGTTTCCATTTGCTTGTGTAAATCCTCCTGGTAGAGGATTTTAGTGAAGCTACTATTATGTCTTTAACTGGGTTAGAGATCAAAGGAAGCCTGGCTAAGGAAGGAAGTGGAGCAACCATGCTGTGAGGTTGAGAGAAGGGATTGACCGGTGCAGCTGACCCGATTGGTGAATCAGAAGATCTGGCACTGGGTCCAGATGCCACGGCTGCACCAAAAGGTGATGATGGAGGAACGGGAACCAAACTTGTCGAGGCCAGTAAGGGGCAATGAGAATCAATTTGGCTCTCAAAACGGTAGCTTTCTGGATCACCTGAGGGATCAGAGGAAATGGAGGGAAGGCATAAAGAAGTCCCTGGGGCCAATCCTGGGTCAGAGCGTCTCTGGGGGGATGGCCTGATAGAGGGAAGAGGCTGAAGAAGTCTGGACATTTGCTGTTTTGGGGAGTAGCAAAAAGTTCCCAACATGGACGACCCCATTCCAGAAAAATCTCTTCCGCTATAGACTGCTTGAGAGACCACTCGTGAGGCATGAGGATAGCTCTGCTCAATCTGTCCGCTATAATGTTGGTTTTCCCAGGGATATGCGTTGCTACCAGAAACCGATGAGAGGAGATCACCCATTGCCAAAGTCTGAGCGCTTCTCGACACAAGGGGTAGGACTTGGTTCCGCCCTGTTTGTTGATATACCAAACTACAGACATGTTGTCTGTTTGGACTGCAATTGTCCCTACGGGAAGAAAGTCGTTGAGGGCTTGCAACGTTAAAAGCACTGCTCTCATCTCCAGGACATTTATGTGCAGATGGTACTCGAGCGGTTGCCACGTCCCATGAACCATCCTGCCCTGATAATGACCCCCCCACCCGATCAGGGAGGCATCCGTGGTGACAGTGGCTATCGGGGACGGAGGTACAAAGCACCTGCCTTGGTGAACCTGAGACGATGTGATCCACCAAGTAAGATGCTGTTTGCATGTCTGTGTCACCAGAATCTGGTGACGCATTGGAAGTTGCTGGTATGACCACTGTGTGAACAGCATCCACTGAAGGAGGCGCATGTAGAATCGAGCCAGGGGAAGAAGAGTAATGGCCGCAGCCATGAGACCTAATACCTTTAGAACCATTCTGGCCTGTATTTTCTTGTTGGCCAGAATGATCCTGACATGAGTCTGAATGTCTGAAACTCTTTGTTCTGTAAGGGTAGCTGACATCCGAACAGTGTTTAAGTTTGCGCCTATGAAGGTAATAGACTGGCAGGGCGATAAGGATGACTTTTCAAAGTTTATTGAGATGCCTAAATGAGAACAAAGGTCTATTGTGTAATCCCTGGCTTGTATAAGCTGATGCCTGGTGGTGGCTGACAGGAGTCAGTCGTCGAGATACTGAAACACCTGGAATCCTTGACGTTTCATGTGAGCCGTGACCACTGCCATGCATTTGGTGAACACTCTGGGGGCTGTAGTGAGACCAAAGGGCAGGGCTCTGAACTGGAAGTGACTGGACCCCAGCCGAAAGCGGAGAAATCTCCTGGAGCGTCTGTGAATTTTGATGTGATAGTACGCATCCTGAAGATCTATTGAGCACATCCAGTTGTCCTTCTGTAAGAAGGGCAGAATTGACTGAAGAGTGACCATTCGGAATCTTGTCTTCCTGACAGACTTGTTGAGTCTGCTGAGATCCAATATTGGTCTCCAGTCTCCCGTCTTTTGGGGACCAAAAAGAACCTTGAGTAGATTCCGGGCTCTGAATGGTCTACTGTAACTGGCTGAATGGCTCTTTTTTGCAGTAGTTTTTCGATTTCTGACTCTGCAATCTCCCTTAGACCGGGTGGTACATCTGGAAGGGAACTTGAGGGGAAGGGACTTTCCTCGAAAGGAATTATGTAACCCTTGGATATAATCGACTGTACCCATCTGTCTTGAGTGAGGGAATGCCAGGCTTTTGGGTACAGTGATAATCTTCCCCCGACTGCCTCCAAGGAGGGACAGTCGGGCAACACCTCAGGGATGCTGAAAGGGCTTATCAGAGAGAGGCTCCCTGTTTCCCTGGTTCTTCGGACCCCCTCTGCCTCTAGAGCGGCGTCTGTTGTTGTTACCCCCTCTGCCTCTAGGGGTAAACTGACCACGTGAATCCGGCGTGACTCCTTGGGATTTACGGAACCACATCTTCCCACCCTTCTGTCCTTTGGGATAAGGCCTAGAAGGGGTGGAAAAACAGACTCCAACAGCATAAAGAGTCTTGCCGTCCTGCTCACACCTGGTCAAGGTTTCCTTCACCTGAGGGCCAAACAAGGCTGACCCATCAAAGGGAGAATTTGTGAAGGACGCCTTAAAGGGATCCGCAAAATCACATAGCTGCATCCAGGCTTGGCGTCTAAGAGCCACACCTGTGCCTGCGGCTCTACTCGCTCCATCCGCAGCATAAGATATTAGCCGCATGGAGGAGTTAACGGAATTGAGGGTTCCTAGCTGCGAAGCAATCTTTTCTTGAGCCCCTGCAGCTGTAGGATCCTGAACTACTTCTCCCAGCTCCTTCAGGATATCTCTCTGGAGTCTGGTGAAGTGACAAAGATAATTCAGCGAACGCATAGCAAAGGTCGCTGAGGAAAACATCCGCTTGCCGTACCTATCCATGGTCCTAGAGTCCTTATTAGGAGGATGGACAGGCACGGAAGGATCTGCAAGTTCCTTTTTGGTGGCCGCAGCCACCACCATGGCATCAGCGGGGACACCCTTGGTAAGGAATTGTTTGTCACTCGGGGCAGTGATAAATTTTGAAGGCCTCCTAGGGACTGGCTCTACAGAGTCAGGAGCTGCCCACGCCTCGTGCAATAACCTGCATAAGGGGTCGAAGGCAGAGACAACCAGGAGGTGGAGGGCCGAGATCCAAACGCCTCTAGGTATACTGACTCATCCTCAGAGGGATTGTTGGTGGGCCAGTTTCCCCTCTGTTTCAGAAGTTCTAGGATGTCTGAGAAGGAGACATCCTCAGAGGGGATCTAGGGATCCCTCTGACTCATCAAAGTCAGTATCCAGTGACAGACTCGGGAGTCTACATGCTTCGTCTTACAAGTCCTCTTCCTAGGAGGATCTCCCAAGCATCAGGAGAATCCTCGGAAGAGGGGAAATTCCCAATGGGGAAACCTGAGGCGGAGGATCTCTGGGTCCTGTAGCAAGAGAAGTGGCAGAGATGTCAACAGGTACTATAGAGGGAGGAGCTACGGGAACAGACTGCTGACTGATACCAGTGGCCAGTACACTCTTCATCACCTCGAATGCTCCCCTCCCAGGCAGGTCCGAGAGAACCCGCTCAAGAGCTAGGAACTCCAGGGACCACCGAAGGGAAGTCTCCGAGGCAGATGTCGGAGCCGAGCTCACCAGGCCGAGGCTCCAAGGGGAAGAGCGGCTCGGACAAGGGTCCGATGCCACTCACCCCTCGGAGGAGACCATGGAAGCCCGACCACGAATCCCTCTAAGGAAGGTCTCAAAGAGGAGATAAGAGTAGAGGTTGAAGGGACACAAGAGCGTATCCGTCCTCCAGCCGTAGCAGTAACCATGCCCGAAGACTCCAACTCCAAGCTCTGGGGTAGAGTTGAAGGAGGAACTGTAACGGGGTGTGGACCAACAGTCGTCTGCTGAGACGGACTGTGTAACATTTGGGCCAGTACCTGTGACTTGAGTAATCTACTGACCACTCTCTCTAGGTCATGATCTGACAACCTGGATGACCTTGAAGATCGGCTCCGATGGCTCCGTTCCGATAGAAGAGGTGAAGCCGGAGCCGAAAGTATCGGCTCCAAGGAAGGAGACCTCGACCTCTTCCTGGAATGAGCCATCGGAGCCGATACTATAGATCCTGTCGGAGCAGACTTCTCGGAGCCGACAGGAAGCCTCGATGTATCGGCTCCAGCCGGAGCCGATACAGTCACCAAAGTAACGGTGTCGGAGCCGATACCGATGCCTGTGCCACATGGGTGTCGGAACCGATCGGAGCCGACATCGAAGTGGTCAATACAGATTCGGCACAGATAGCCATCGGTGCCGAAAGCTTTGTCAAGCCAGAATCGGCTCCAGCCGGAGCCGATCTCGACTCAATGAAGTCGGGCCGAGGCCACAGGCTTAGATACAGAAGCCTGGGCCTTGGCAGGTTTTGCTGATTTTGGTGGAGCCGACTTAGCCGGAGAGCCCTCCGGCTTAAGAAGGCCCCTAAGAATCAGCTTATTACGTCTCTCCTGCAGGACTCTCTGGCTGAAGGAGTGACAAATAGCACAGGAGTCCTGCAGGTGAAGAGGGCCCAGACAATACAGGCAAGAAGTGTGACCGTCTGTCAGAGACATCTTCTGACAGCACGAGTCACACTTCTTAAAACCTGAGACCCTCTCCTTTGACATGGTGCTGAAACACAACACACACACACACCAGTCAAAATTAACTTAAACAAAATACCAAAAGGTATTCTATAAAAAAAAAACCAACACACACACCCTAACAGGGGGGGGATGGGATAGGGAAAAGATCGACTAAAAATTAAAGGAGACAGGGAATTTCTATCAGAAAGGGTAAAAATATAAACTTAAACTATCAATAAAGGTGTTTTTGACTAAAAAGGGGCTTAAATATCACAAAAGTGAACAACTTACCAGGAGCTGGTAAAAAGAAGACCTCCTAAGCTAAGCGGCAAACGAGATCTGGGTACTTACCGCCTTGCATCATGGGATATGGGGCTGCCTCGAGCTGGTAGAAGAGACTCTCGAGCTTAGCAAGTGCCGAGTCGGAGCCGAGGGATCGGCTCCGAACCCATCAAGCAAGAATGAAGGCGAGATTGACAACTTAACATTAGGTATTATATTCAACAAAACAACTAAAGTATTTACAAAGACATCCACTACAATCAGATCAATTAATTAAACTAAAATACCATGCTATTGAAATTAGGATTTTTTTAACAAATTTTGTAAATTATCCCATACAATATAATAAAATGTTTTTCTATTTGTTCTTGTCCTAATTGTGTTTATTTCCATATGGCACACTATATTCATAACATTTTTAAATTCATTGAATGAAGGAGGTGTATCTGAAATCCAATTTCTAGTTATTATTTTCCTAGCCACTGCTAGAATAGACCATAACAAGGGAAGCTTAACCTTTTTAACACTTTGAGGTACAGGTGTGTTGAATAATATAAGAGATTTAGAAATAATGAAATTATCTGTAAAAAGAGCCTGCAAAAATTCATTAACTGACTTCCAGTATTCTTTCAATTTTATGCAGTCATAAAACATATGAGCCCAGTCAGCATTAATTTCTACATTACATCTCTTACATAAATTATCTTTATTTATTTTATTCATCATCAAAGGTGTATAAAAAGATCTATGTAAAAATTTCCATGTATAAAGTCTCCAAACAATGGAAGACGTCGTTCTATAAGCAGATTCCAATACATATTGTTTATCTTGTTGATTTGGTGGGTCCCCATTAATAGAAGTGAAATAATTCCAGTATGAATCTACACTGTAAAAAGTTTCTTGTCTGATAATTTTATGTATGTATGAAAGTTTACCTTTATCAGAAACTTTATGTTGTAAATTTAATATCAAGTAATCAATCAGTGTTGGAATAGATTCTTTAACTGTTATAGACATTAGATCTATTTTGTTAATGAGATGTTGTCTAAAGGTCTGAACCTCTAACCAGCAAGTTTCTCTTAGATCAAATTCTTGTTTTAAGAAATCTAGATTTTTAACTTTATCAGATATCAACTGATACCAGTACTTTAGATCATTATCTATAGCTAAATGAGTTCCTTCAGAAGTAGATGACAAAAGCATACCCTGAGTATACATTATAGGGAATACAATAAAATTCCATTCCCTATACTTAGGGTGCATGAATATAAAGTTACGATAACTAATAATAATATTTAATGGGTAACAAACCATATGTTTAGGTGTAATAGGAGAAGTATAAAATTCCTTTAGTAACCATAACATGGAGTTATTTACAATCATATTTTTATGTGTTAAGGAGATTTTCATGAAGTGCATACTAATTAGCTCCCAATAATCTTTCCATTTTGCGACATATGACTGATCTATTAATAAAGTAATAACTTTTACAATAGAAGAGATAGTATATAAATTACAGTCTGGAAAAGAAATACCCCCTTGAGACCAGCTATTAGTATGTTTCTTTAATGCAATCCTAGGTCTATTAGGTGCCCATAGGAAATTTAACATTAGTGTATTCAGTTTCTTGATAATTATTTTTGTAGGTGGAAGTATTATTGATTGTATTAAGTATAAAATCTTGGGGAATATTATCATTTTAATAATTGTAAGTCTCTCCTCCATAGTAAAAAACATATTATTCCAGGTATTAAAAAGATTTTGTATATTAAGAAAACAGGTATTATAATTATTATATATAATAGATTTAATATCTTTAGATAGTATTATACCTAAATAAGTTATCTGACCTGAATTGGGTACATATTTAGTAAAATCACTAATGAGAATATTTTTCGTATATATAGGTAGTATTTTAGTTTTTTCTTCATTGAATATTAAACCAGAAATACTTTTAAAATTCATCATTTTATCAAATAGAGACTGCATAGAAGAATAAGATCCTGCTGATGTAATTAGATCATCTGCAAAAAGTTGAATTTTGGATGTTGTATTTTCATCTATTTCAAAACCCTCTATGTCAGTACTGTTTCTGATCAAATTAGCCCAAGGCTCCATTACTAAAGTGAATAATAGTGGAGAAAGTGGACATCCTTGTTTTGTACCTTTAAGAATGGGTATTTTTTTGTGAAACATATGTTCCTACCTTAATATAAGCCAACGTTCCTTTGTATAAATGCTCAATTAGATTTACAAATGCATCTGAGAAGTTTGTGCACTTCATTAAGGTAAACAGATAGTCCCAACTTACTGAATCAAATGCTGAACTTATATCAAGACTAATAAGTGTTAAATCTTTCTTTTTCCTATTTGCAAAATCTATTAATGTTAAAGTTCTTCTTATATTATCAAAAGTATTTCTATTTACAATGAAGCCTGTCTGATCTATATCTATAATGCCGGGAATGATTGTCTTCAATCTATCAGCAAAAATACTCAAACATTTTATAATCAACATTAAGTAATGAGATGGGCAGATATGAAGAACATCTAGTTGGATCTTTATTAGGTTTTAAAATTGGCGAAATAAATGTATATTGCCAATATGGGGGGGTTAATTAACTCAGTTTGGGCCAAAATAAAAACCTTATGTATTAATGAATATGTACTTTTAGAAAGGATTTTATATATCTCTGGTATAATACCATCATTACCCGGCGCTTTGTTTGATTTAAGCTTATTTATTTGTGTAATAACTTCTGTATATGAAATACTCTTGTCCAATAGTTTAATCTGTTATTTATTAAGCTTTTTATTCATGTTTGTGGTTATAAACTCCTTTATTTTATCTTTAGGTTCCATGTTAATGTTATTATGGTTAATTTTGTGAAAGTGATTTCTAAATTCATCTAGTATTTCTGGTATGTAAAACAAAACACCAAACACAGTAAAAAGCAGGAAAGAACACCACTCTGGACACAATTCAAATGTAAGATTAGCGCTTTCGTTTATCCTTAATCAAACTTCTTCAGACAAAAATACAAGGGAAATGACATATTTAGGTTCATAGGTTCATACTAGGCTATCTGCCCAAGGGCATTTATAAGCCTAGCCCATAGTTATGTGGCTTTCGCCACCCCTTTAGTTTGAATAAAAACTATGCCTATCATTTTTCTGTGCCTCTGTCAAGCAGTGACACTGAAGTAATCCCTGGGGTATATCTGCGATCTCCCATCCATTGGTCAAGATTCCTCTTGAACAAGGCCAGCGAGGTGCTCTGCCTCACATGTACCGGGATTTTGTTCCACAGCATAGGGAGTCTCTGGGTGATGAATCTGTCCCTCCAGCACGTTCTATTTATAACCGTGTCAAGGTTTAAGTCTCCGCCCTTGTGGTTCTGAGGGATCTAGATTTTTGAGGTGAAGCATATTCATCAAATCTGGGTTTGACATGGCCTTATATGTCAGGCACAGGTCACCTCTGAGCAAGCGGTATGAGACTGAATAAAGCTGGAGTTCTTTCAGTCGGGCAGCATAAGACATATTTTTGAGACCCTTTATCCTTTTGGTGAGGAACTTTTGGGGCCTTTCAAGCTGCATCAGGTGTCTGGTCAGCTACATTCGAAGGGCATTGTACTCAATCATAGGTCTAATGAGTGATGAGTACAGGGGGACGATGACCTCCCTTGATCTAGATGTGAATCCCTTCATGATCAGGTGGGCGATATAGAAGGTTTTCCTAACTACTTTAGCAACATGAGTGTCAAACGAAAGACTACTGTCAACTTGGGTCCCCAGATCCCTGATGACTTTTTCTGTGCTCAGTGGATTGACACCTATATGGTAGCTAGGGGTAACCTTGTTTTTCCCCGAAGGGTATGACTATGCATTTTTTGGCGTTTAACTTCAGGCCATGGCTCTGGCACCAGTTATCCGTTTCTGTGAGGCCCTTCTGGAGGATATCTATGTCAGATGTGTTTTCGACTATGGCCAGTTTGCAGTCATCTGCAAACTTTGTCAGCCATAACCCTCCTGTGTTTGCTTGTACTTCAGAAAAGTAGATGCCGAACAAGAGTGGACCCAGGACTGAGCCCTGTGGGACACCACTTGTGACAGGCTTTGAGTCTGACATGGCTCCAGCAACTCTGACCCTGTGGGTTCTGTCGCTAGCCAGTTTGCAACCCATCTTGTGATGTATGGGTTTACATTCAAGCTGATGAGTTTTTCGATGATACCTGAGTGGGGTATTGTGTCGAAGGCCTTTGCCAGGTCGAGGTAGGCTGTATGGACTGCCTTTCCCTCATCAATGGCCTTGGTGACTGTCTCGAAAAAGTCAACCAAGTTTAAGAGGCAGGATCTGCCTTTGACAAAGCCAAACTGGGTTGGATCCAAAGTCTGCAAGTTCCCTATGTCTTTATTTATGAGTTCCATTATGATCCTCTCCATGGCTTTGCAGATAAGGCTTGTCAAGCTAATGGGGCGGTAATTTCCAGGGTCTGTGGAGGCACCGCCCTTATGAAGTGGGACCACAGTCGCCGTCGCCACTCCTTGAGTGCGTATCCTGAGGTGAGGCTAAGATTAAACAGCTGTCCTAACTGTGGGTTTAATTCCTCGTTGAGTTCATGAAGCACACAGCCGGGGACACCATCCGGTCCCATGGATGCTGTGTTTTTGCCTTAGTGAGGGCAGTTCTCACCTGGGCGTTGGAGATGTTTGGGGGCTACAATCCTCTGGAATAGATATCTCTCCTTTTGGGGGGAGAAGTTTGCACTGAACCTGTCAGCCAGTATGTTAGCAATGTGTGTAGGTTCAGTAATTTTCACATCATTTTGAACTAATTCTGAGCATATCTGGGAGTTTCCTCCTAGGTTTCTAACATAGCTAAAGAAGGCCTTATGATTCTCTTTAGAGTCCTTGGCGATTTTTCTCTCAAAATTTGCCTTGGATGATTTTATGAGAGCTCTTAGTTTTTACTTATAATGATCAAAGGTGTCTTACCTTTCAAGGATTTTGCTCTATCTTGTAGTAGCTTCCTCCTTTTGTTGTAGAGCTTGTTTATGGCTGGGGTCCACCAGACTGGACGCTTGCCTTTGGTACAGAGAGTCTTAGTTTTGTTTGGGATTGCCTGATCCATGCAGTCCTGTAGGTGCTGGTAGAAGGCATTTGTAAGTGATTCAGCGGTTTGAGTAATGTTTACCACTGGCTCAGGGGCCTTAAAGGAGACCACACTAGTTTTAGAAGTGTGAAATCGGCTTTTGAGAAGTTTTTCACTGTGGTCTTTTTTGTTTCAGGTGGGGGCGGGATGAGGAACTCCAGCGAGATTAGTTTATGATCTGATCTCACCAGTGAGGGTATACTTCGGTGTTGAACATTTTGATCCCATGTTCGTGATGATGAGATCAAGTATGTTTTCACCTCTTGTGGGGATGGTGACTAGTTGTTCCATGGCATTTGAGTTTATCAACTCCAGGAATCTTTGGGTTAGAGTGTTCGGGCTTGAGTAGTGTTCCCAGTCTATATTAGGGTAGTTGAAGTCACCTAGTATGATGGTGTTTGGAGATACATTTATCCCTCAATGTTTTCAGGAAGGCCATGTGAGGTTCCTGAGTTTGAGAGGGTGGCCTGTAACATGCTACAAATTGCAGAGCAGTCTTGCCTATGGTTAATTGCACCTGGATGGTCTCCGATGCATCGTGCGTTGCCACCAACCTTGAGGTGTGGGTGTCCTTTATGAATATGGACACCCCCTCCTTTCTTGGTGTTGTCCGGATTTTGGGGCGGGCATGATATGAGGTGAAACCTGTTAGTGCTGGGGTGCTCTCAGGAGCCTTGAACCAGGTTTCTGTCACAGCACAGACATCGATGTTCTCCATATTGAGAAGGGCCTCGAGTGCGTGCATCTTGAGATTGAGACTTCTGGCATTGAGCAGCATTACCCTTAGTTTTTTCCTTTTGGTGTTCTAGGGTGGTAGGTTTAGAATTTGAGCCTTGCCTAAAAAGGCACTATGGGGTGGCAAGAGCCTTTGCCAATATCCGAAGCCCAGGGGTGACAGGTGCAAGCCGTCCCTTGCGAACAGCGTGGCTTGTCCAGCATGTCATCCCAGGCAGACAGACATTGGATCCCCTTTGAATGACACCAGAATTTAAGCCAATTATTAAAGCTGATCATCTTATCACTGTATTGTGGCATCATTCTAGGTGAAGGTAGGACACTGCTCAAGGTCAGGGTCATACCTGCCTGGGCTACATAATCAGAGAGCTCCTCGACGTCCCCTCTCATGTAGTCCAAGGAGTGCGTCTCAGGTCGTTGACACCAGCGTGGACAATGACAGAGTCGTTCTTGTACCTGCTGTTGAGAGACCTGAGTGCTTGCGTTATGTGGCGGATTCTAGCGCCCGACAGGCAGCTTACTGTGACCTTCTCCTTACTCAGTCTGGTGAGCGGGGCGTCAGTGTGTCTGACTATGGAATCACCAATGACAAGTGTGTCTGGCATTTTGTTTGGCCTTAAGGGCTGTGACTGTTTGACACTCTGACTGTGTGGTCTATGTGTTGCATGTGTTGGGTCGTGGGGTGGTAGTTGTTTGGGTGTCTGCTTTGGTGGCCTCTGCTGTTTTGGTAAATTTTTGACCAGAGCCTCCGAGTATGTCTTTGTGTGAGTATGTGTATGATTTGAAGTTGTGATGGTACCATGTGTGACTGGGTATGTATTGTGTGTGGTTGCCTTCTCCTCCTGTCTGGTCTTGCCAGTCCTATGTTGAGAGCTCAGCCTCCAGTTTGGCCGTATAGTTGCATCTCTCGCATGTATTTGTGTTTTGTGGGAGAAGGAGAGGATTGTCTGTGTACATGAGGCAATTGTAACATTGCCTCAATATTCCCAGGTTCACCAGTTGAGCTGGAGAGGACACTAGCAACTGATCCCTCGACATACTAGAAGTAGTAGATAAAGAACTTTCAAAGGACTCCGTAGAAAGTGGGTTTTGGGCTGGTGGGGTACTATCTATAATAAGAGTGCTTTATCAAGGTGCAAGTACTGTAGGAGTAAGTGCTAGGCTTTACAGATAGAGAATAGTCTACTTGGGAATCAAGTAGAGATGAACTTTTCAGTTATAGGATATGCTGGTTAGATCAGCAGTACAGTTTAGCGTGTTTTATAGCAGGGGGCTGAAGGGAGCTAGGAATTGGCCCAAAACGACCAATGGACTACTAGTTTCTGGCTGAAACTTCACCAAATCGGACAAAAAGGCCGCTCAGTGCTTCCCACTCCCACTGGTAAGCAAAGAAACTTCCCTCCTTCCTAATAAGGCAATGGATCAGTAACAGGAACTAAAAACAAAGCCCAGGGATCAGCAACTCTAGTAATAATGAAATGGGGCCCCCTCTCCCATTCTATAGGATGACATCACTTCCTATCCATAAAACTTTAAACAGTTACACAAAAAATTATTATTATTTCATTTAAAAATAAAAACCAAATGTTACAAAAATTCATAAAATAATGTTGTTATTCATCAACTCCCAGTTGTAAAAACAACTGGAAGCCTAACGAAACAAAGCTTTCATTTTCAACAAACTCATGATGGAGACAGTCTCATTCAAGCCAGGAGATACTGAAGCGTTTAATTTTAATTGCCACATTAATTCTCTTTCTTCTAGTAATAATGAAATGGGGCCCCCTCTCCCATTCTCATGAATTTTATCTATCACTAGAAACTGAAATGAGTGATCTGGAAAGGTTGACACATGTCTTGCTAAAGCATTTAATGTATTATTTCTAGAAATAGCATAGACATGTTCATATATCCTATTTTTGAGGGCCCTGTCAGTCTTTCCTATATAATATGATTGGCAATTACGACATAATGCAGCGTAAACTACCCCTTTACTATTACAGTTAAACTTACCCTTAATAGCAAAAATATTCCCATTAATTTCAACTTTTTTTGTCACTAAAATGTGTTTGCACATATTACAAGTTCCACACCTGACATTCCACAGTGTGGCATATAATCAACTAATTTCTCCATTTCTATAATATTCTTTAAATTCCTTCCTTTCCTAAAGGTAATAATTGGTCTTGTACCCAGGCATTCCTTCAATGGACCATTATCTGCAATAAATGACCAATTTTTAGTAATAATATTCCTAATAATATTTGCATCCATGGAAAAAGTCGTTATACAATTCATGCCTATAAAATCCTTGACATTTCATTATCATACAAAGCAGGACACATATTGTCCAGATGTCCAACCTCATTAAAATGTCCATCTAATTCATCCTCAATACTAACTATTATATGTCCCAAAATTGGTGAAAAAGAACCTTGCATTCTCTTATTTGAGACCTCTTTTACCAAATCATTAATTAGTAAATGAGGATATCCTCTCTTGAGAAACATTTGTTTTAATTAATTAGACTCGTCCACAAAATCATCCTCCAGTGTACACATTCTAGCTGCCCTGAATAATTGTCCTTTTACCACTCCTCGTTTTTGATGTGGGGGATGGCAGCTAGAAAAATGGAGGAATGAGTTAGAATAACTCTCTTTACGATGTACTTTCGATGTAAATGATCTCAACCCATAATTTTTACTTAACATGATATCCAAAAATGCAATGGAGTCAACTTGGAATTCATAAGTGAATTCCAAAAAACTCGTAGTGTTGTTCATCATTGATATTAGGGAAATAGCAGACTCTCTATCTCCATTCCATAAGACAAAAACATCATCTAGGTAACGTGTGTACCAGGATGCTTTATTCTTGAACAAGGAATTTTGAAATAGAAATCTCCTTTCCCATGCTGCCATGACAATATTGGCGAAAGTACCCCCACATGGTGACCCCATTGCTATTCCAGTTTCTTGCAAGTAAAAATTATCATTAAATATAAAGTAATTGTTTTTTAACACAATTTCCAATAAATAAACAAGGACATCAATTTCATCCCCTGCCATTCCTTCATCTAGTAAGAAATCTCTTACCCATTCACATCCAATATCATGTGGTATACAGGTGTATAGATCTCTAACATCAATAGTTAGAAAATTAAGATCTTTATTGAATGGGATTTTATTTATATCTTCAAGGAATGCCCAAGAGTCTTTACAAATCTGGCCCTGTACCTTAAGAGAGCTTTTTAATTTACAATCAATATACTTAGCACACCCATATGTTATCGATTGTCGTCCATCTATTATAGGTCTAAAGGGGGGTGTCTCCAAACACTTATGGATTTTTGGTAAACAAAACATTTTAGGTGTTAATGGATATACCATGTTTAAATAGTTGAACACGTCCATATCAATTCTATTCTCCATGAATAAATCATTAATGGAGCCTTTAATACGACGATATGCTCCATTGACTTCATTCAGAGAAACTTTTATATAAGCTGGACTATCTAATAATTTGTTGACTTTAGTTACATAATCGTCCATACTAAAAAAGACCAAACCCCCTCCCTTATCTGGTTTACAGATGCGAACATCTGCATATTTCAGGGTGTCTAGGATGTCCTTTTCTAGCTCAGAAAGGTTACTGTTCATACCACCTGATCTATATTTTGATTGGGTTAAACATCTGATGTCATTTTCACAAATTTTTTCATACAGCAATATACTTGGATGTAATGGTGGATTAAAAACACTGGCTACTCAGAAGTCACTCATCAGACTCTCCATGTTATTGAACATGACTTAAGTTTAATTTTCTGGTAAATAACTTGAGATCCACCAGCGTTCTACCTATATTACTTCTACATGTAGGAACAAATGTAGAGTCTTTAGCTAATACATCAGCAAATGCTTTATCAAGTGTAAAGTCTGAATAATTATAGACCTTAAAATCACCCGTGGAATTGTAGACAATGTTTAAATTACTGTCATTAATCATATTTACATCAAATATTTCAGGACCGGGGGAGAGATTTATCATCTCTTCCTCTTGTTCTGATTCTTCCTCTTTTTCTGATTCTGATATCTGGGGACTTGATGTTGAACAGTCCTGTTCCCCCCAGATTGAAAAAAATTATTATTGTGATTAGAATTGCTATTACCATGGTTACCATTGATGTTATTGCTATTGTTATTACTACCCCTCCCAGCAATTATTTCAGTTCTTACTGGGGAGTGTACCCCACCCCCAATTTCAACCTGGTCAATTAATTGACTAGATGTCTCAGAAAGGAACCCACCATCCAAACAACTTGAAGCATTGTTATCATTATTGTACATATTCAGTGCATTATTATTCACCCCAGTATTGTCTTTAAGTAACGGATAAGCATTACCTTTACTATAAGCCAAAGAATCTCTATTCAGTTTCTTGACTTTATTTTCCCGCACTTTAATCAGTGCATTGTCAATACTGGTGAAAATACGCAAAAAATCAAATCTGTATCTTTCAAAGTCTTTATCAGATCTTATTGTGTTGTCCAAAATGGACAGTTCATTCTGTAACAATGCAATTTGTTCATCATAATTTTTAAGTAAATAGTCAATAAATTCAAGTCCTTGCTTATCAAAAAGTCCAAGTTAAGTCCTTGTGAAATTCTGAATGCATTACCAGTCCATTCGGGAAACGCCATTGCCTTAAGCCTTTAGGAACATGTTTCCTTGAACTACATTCCTTTAAATACTGAATTTCAACTTGTAATCTTTTAAACTTAAACAATTTTAGGTCAAACACTTTCAAATTATTGGCTAGTGTATTAATTTCAACAGTTTCACCCACAATAGGTGCATCCAGTCCTACGTTATTGAAAATACTGTTAGGCTCTTTTAACCAGTCATTTAACGTAGGAATGGAAGAAAAAATACCTGTATTATTCGAAATGTTTGTAGCCCCATTCACAGGCCTCGTGAAAGGTAACTGGTTATTTCTGCTGTTTTCATTATCTCCGTTTCCTCCATTATCCGCCCGAATGGCTATGGGTACACCAAGAGTACCCCCTCCCCGATCATTCGATCATAGGGACCTTCCTGAGTTTACAAGAAGCTGCTGAGTTGAACCATTTCGCAACGCTTCATTAGCGCCATCGCCTGACGCTCCATTCCGGTTTGTGATGCTACTCCCACTCAAAACCCCAGCAACCTGGCTTGCTAAGGAATCCACACGTTGAGTGAGAAGCTCAATGAGAGCAGTTAATTTTCCCATTGCAGCAGATTCACTGGCATTCGAATCCAAAATGCCCCTATCAGGGGAATCTGCAGTTTCAAACAAGACTTGTGTTCCAGATGCCATGTAAATTCCAAAAAAACACCTCGAAAGTAAAACAAAACACCAAATGCAGTAAAAAGCAGGAAAGAATACCACTCTGGACACAATTCAAATGCAAGATTAGCGCTTTCGTTTATCCTTAATCAATAAACTTCTTCAGACAAAAATACAAGGGAAATGACATATTTAAATACAAAAAATAGGATGACATCACTTCCTATCCTTAAAACTTTAAACAACAGTTACACAAAAAAATAGAAGTTATGTTCTTACCATAACTTTCCATGTTAGTTGTCTTCTCGCCTTCTTCTTGCTGGATGGGTTCGGAGCCGACCTCGGCTCCGACTCGGCCACTCTAAAAGCTCGAGAGTTGGTTCCACCGGCTCGAGGCTCCCCTTATATCCCACAATGCTAGGCGTGAGTTACCTCAGATCTCGTTTGTAAGCTAGGCCCAGCTTATAATAGTAGCAGAATAACTAGAAACAAAGTCCACCTCTATAAACAAGGGTGAAGAGAAGGGTGACCTACATCCTGATCTAGGAAATATGCACAGCAGAGCATATACCTAAAGTAAAGAGGTGGTAGAAAGAGAGGTCACAATCAAACTCCTCTAGGTCTGTCCAGGCCAGGGGGAAGGAGGGTGGGACGCAAGAAGGCGAGAAGAAGACAACTAACATGGAGCGTTATGGTAAGAACATAACTTCTATATGTTAAGTTGTCTATCTCCTTCATTCTTGCTGGATGGGACCGGTCCTAGCACCTTGTCCTGGGTGGCCTAACGGAACAGACTCTTGAGAACAGTGGAACCAAAGTTAGCTCTATGCCTAGAAGCTAAATCCAACTTATAATGAGAAATGAAAGTGTGAGGAGTAGCCCAAGTAGCCGCTGCACAAATGGTGTCAATAGGCAGTCTGTCTTGGAAGGCTATAGAAGTAGCCAAAGCTCTGGTAGAATGGGCTTTAGGTTTGTTAGGCAGCTTTTGGTGTCTAATCTCATAAACAAGGGAAATCAGAGATGTTAGCCATCTAGATAATGATACCTTTGAAACTGAAAGTCCCTTTCTGCCTTCTGCATAAGAGACAAACAGCTGGTCAGATTTTCTGAATTGTTTGGTTCTATCCAAATAGTACCTTAACTGACTATGAACATCTAGCCAATGCAATTTTTGTTCAGACCTGTTAGAATATTCTGGAAAAAACACAGGCAGGTCAATGCTTTGATTTAGGTTAGACGTCGAGGCTATCTTAGGTAAAAAAAGACGGGTTGGTTCGTAAAGATACCCTGTCCTTATGGAACAACAGATAAGGAGGTAGGCAGCTGAGTGCATGAAGTTCTGAAACTCTTCTAGCTGAAGTAATAGCTACCAGAAAGAGTGTCTTCCATGATAGCAATTTTAAAGAACAGGAGGCTGCAGGTTGAAAGGGAAGAATCAAAGAACTAAGAACTAAATTTAGGTCCCAAGGAGGAGGAGGATTTCTTATAGGAGGTCTGAGTAGAAAAACTCCCTTCAAAAAGGCTTTGCAAAGCTTGTGGGACATTATGGCAGACTCTGAAATGCCCACATGAAAGTTAGAAATAGCTGCCAATTGAACTTTAAGAGTAGAAGGAGATGAACCTGCATGGAAGAGTTCAGCTAGAAAGTCAAGGACCATTTGGATGGAGGCAGTGAAAGGATCTATGTCCCTTCCTTGAGCCCAATAGGCAAGCGTTTCCACTTACTCAAATAAATCTTTCGAGTGGAAGATTTATGGGGCTATCAAAATATCTCGAACAGAGTGAGATATTTGAGGAAGCCTGGCTAAGGTTGGAATTGGAGGAACCAAGCAGTGAGGTTCAGAGAGGGAAGGGCGAAGAAACTGACCCGACTGATGGATCAAAAGATCTGGAACTAGGTCCAGATGCCAAGGTCGCTCAGACAGAAAGTGATGTAGAAAGGGGAACCAAACCTGTCGAGGCCAGTAAGGAGCAATGAGGATCAACGAGGCCTTCTGAGCGATAGCTTTCTGTATCACTTGAGAGATAAGTGGGAAGGAGGAAATGAATACAGAAGTCCCGGGGCCAAACTTGGACTAGGCGTCTCTGCTGGGCTGGCCTGGTAAAGGGAATAGGGTGAAAAAATCTCTGCACTTGCTGTTTTGGGGAGTAGCAAAAAGGTCGCAGCAAGGCTGACCCCACTTGAGAAAAATTTCTCTCACAACAGAGTCTTTCAGAGACCACTCGTGAGGCATGAGGATAGCTCTGCTCAACTTGTCCGCGATTTGATTGGACTTCCGGGGATGTGCGTTGCTATCAGAAACCGCTGAGAAGAAATCGCCCATTGCCACAGTCTGAGTGCTTCTCGACACAGGGGGTAGGACCTGGTTCCGCCTTGTTTGTTGATATACCACACTACAGACATATTGTCTGTCTGGATTGCTATCGTTCCCAAGGGAAGAGAGTCTTGAAGGGCTTGCAACGCTAAAAGCACTGCTCTCATCTCTAGAACATTTATGTGCAAGTGGCATTCGTCTGGTTGCCATGTGCCCTGGACAGTTCTGCCCTGATAATGCCCCCACCCGATCAGGGAGGCGTCCGTTGTCAGAGTAGCAACCGGAGGGAGGAACAAAGGGTCTTCCCAAGAAGAGCTGAGGGAAGACATCCACCACAGAAGATGATTCCTGCATGTTTGCGTAATCATAATGGTGTGGGACATCGGAAGTTGCTGGTATGACCATTGTGTGAAGAGCATCCATTGAAGGATTCTCATGTGGAATCTGGCTAATGGAAGCAGAGGTATGGCAGCCGCCATAATCCCTAATACTTTCAGAACTAACCTGGCTTTGACTCTGTTGCTGCTGAAGAGGCGAGACCAGTTTGTGTATGTCTGTTATTCTTTGATCTGTTAACCTCGCAGACATGTTGACTGTGTCTAGAATTGCGCCTATGAAGGTAATAACGACAAGGCGACAAAACAGACTTTTCGCAATTTATTGAAATGCCTAAGTTTTGACAAATGCGAAAGGTGTAGTCCCTGGCCCTTAGAAGAAGATGCTTGGTGGGAGCTGTGAGGAGCCAGTCGTCCAAATATGGAAACACCTGGAATCCCTGACGTCTCAGGTGAGAGGCTACCACTGCCTTGCATTTGGTAAACACCCGGGGGGCAGTGGTGAGTCCAAAGGGCAGGGCTCTGAATTGAAAATGACTGGTTCCCAGCCTGAAGCGGAAAAATCTTCTGGAGCGTCTGTTCATTTTTATATGCTAGTACGCATCCTGAAGGTCTATAGAGCACATCCAGTTTTTTCTTCCCAATAGGGGAAGGATGGACTGTAGCGTGACCATCCGAAATCGTGTTTTCTTGACTGACTTGTTCAAGATACTGAGATCCAAAATTGGTCTCCAGTCCCCTGTTTTTTTTGGAACTAAAAAGAACCTGGAGTAGATTCCGGATCCTTGCTGGTCTGCTGGAACTGGCTGAATTGCTCTTTTGCAAGCAGCTTTGAAATTTCCAAAGCTGCAAGATCCCTTTGAGCGGTGGAACATCTGGAAGGGATTTTTTTGATCGGTTTGGAATGCAAACGAAGGGAATGGAATAGCCTTCGGAAATAATGGACTGTACCCCACTTGTCTCGAGTTAGGGATAGCCAGGCTTCTGGGTACAGTGACAATCTTCCCCCGACTGCCTCCGAAGGTGGACAGTCGGGCAACACCTCAGGGATGCTGAAAAGGCTTATCGGAGAAAGTTTCTAGAGTGCCCTGGTTCTGCGGACCCCCCCTGCCTCTAGGGCGACGTCTACCATTGTTGTTCCCCCCTCTGCCTCTGGCGGGAACCGACTCTGTCGTCAGGCGAAGTCCCTTGAGATTGCTTGCGGAACCACATTTTCCCACTTTTCTGGCCTTTGGGGTAAGGCCTAGAAGGAGTAGAAAAACGGACTCCGACGGCAGAAAGAGTCTTTCCATCCGTCTCGCACCTAGTCAAGGTTTCTTTCACTTGAGGACCAAAGAGATGATCCATCAAACGGGAATTAGTGAAAGGCGTTTTAAAGGGTCCAAAGTTGCATAGCCGCATCCAGGCATGCCTGCGTAAGGCTACACCTGTCCCTCGCCCTGCTCGCTCCATCAGCCGCATACGAAAGGAGGCGCATGGAGGAGTTAGCTATGGAGTTCAGGGTAGCCAGCTGAGTGTTCATCTTGTCCTGAAAACCCGCAGCTGTAGGATCCTTCAACATGTCACTCGCTTCTTTGATCAAGTCTCTTTGAAGACGAGTAAAATGGCATAGGTAGTTCAGCGAAATCATTGCAAAGGACGCTGATGAGAACATCCGCTTCCCGTACCTGTCCATAGACCTAGATTCCTTATTAGGTGGATGGACAGGCACTGAAGGATCAGCTAGTTCCTTCTTAGTGGCAGCAGCAACCACCATAGCATCCACAGAAACTCCCTTGGTCAGAAATTGTTTATCCGCTGGTGCCGTGATAAATTTTGAGGGTCTCCTGGGAGTGGGGTCCACTGAGTCAGGAGCCGTCCATGCCTTTTTTGCTACCACCTGCATGAGGGAGTCAAAGGGGGGAGACACCCAGGAGGTGGAAGGGCGAGAGCCAAACGCCTCAAGGTACACAGATTCATCCTCCGAAGGGTTGAGGGCTGGCCAATTTCCCCTCTGCTTGAGGATTTCTAGAATGTCTGCAAATGAGACATCTTCAGAAGGGGAACGGGGGGAACCCTCGGAATCCTCAATCTGTGTCAGAGGTGACGGACTCAGGTGAGTATGTGTTTCCTCTTACACTTTCTCTTCCGAGGGGGCTCTTCTGCCAATTCAGGAGAGGCCTCGGAAGAGGATGAGATCCCCACAGGGGATTCCTGAGGAGCTGGCTCTCTGCGGTCTGGGATGAGGGAGTGAGTAGACTTGACCTGAGGCACCGAAGAGGGAGGGGCGGATGGAGCAGACTGTGGAGTTGAAGCAGGTTCCAACACACTCCGCATGACCTCGAACGCACCCCTGTCAGGCAGAGCCAGAGGTCCCCGCTCCGAGAAGCTGAAAACCTCCCTCGGCACCGACAGTGATGGCTCCGAGGCCGATGTCGGAGCCGAACTCACCAGCGCTGAAGCTCCGAGAGGGAGAGCGGGGTCAGACAAGGGTCCGATGCCACTCACCCCCTCGGAGCCGACGAGGGAAGTCCGGCGCCGAGATTCTTCTAAGGAAGAAATCAGAGGCGACGATGGAGCCGAAGACATTTGTATCGGCTCCGACGCTACCACAGTCTCGGTTCCGAAATGCCCCGGCTCCGAGCTCAACGGAGTCGGAGGAGGAACATAATGAGGGACAGGGTCAGGCATAGACTGATGAGTCGGGCTCTGAAGCATTTGGGCCAGTGCCTCGGACTTAAGAAGTCGACTCACTACCCTCTGAAGGTCATGGTCCGAAAGCCTCGATGACCTAGAGGAGTGAAATCTATGGCTCCGTTCAGACAGCAAGGGAGATGCTGGAGCCGAATGAACGGAGCCAAGGGACGGTGACCTGGACCTCTTTCTAGATATCGGTTCCGAAGGTCTAGTCGGAACCGACAAAATTTCAATACCTCGGCTCCAGCGAGCCGAGAAACCAGAAACTGCAGTCTGAGACACACCGGCCCCAGCCGGAGCCGATGTAGACGGAGGTTTGAGCCTTAGGCCTCGGCTCAGAAGCTGGAGCCGAGGACCTAGAAGCTTTGGAGGGTTTTCCTGAAGGAACAGTAAGGGAACCCTCAGGCTTAAGTAAACCTCTCAAAATAAGTTTATTTTTCTTTCCTGCAGGACTCTGGGGCTGAAGCCATGGCATACAGCACAAGAGTCCTGCAGGTGTAAAGGTCCCAGGCAGTAGACACAAGAAGTGTGACCGTCTGTCAGAGACATTTTCTGACAGCACGAGTCACACTTGTTGAAGCCAGACCTTTGAGTCTTTAGACATTATTGAAGAAAGTGTAACCACACACACACAGTCAAACACACTGATTACACCTACACAAGTTTAACTCAAAATTAAAACTCACTATCAAAGTTTAT
>NC_056725.1:1766968231-1767001124 GCF_019279795.1 Protopterus annectens
GCAGATTTAAGAACCATCTCTATCAAAAGATGATAGAAATCTAACTATAACTGATCTAGGATATTTTTTGTTAAGAGTTAGTATTAGCTATAGATCTATGTGCTCTTTCGATACCAAAAGAGAATGCTTCTGGTAAGTCTAAAGTTTTAGGGAGCCAAGTTGTTAAAAAAGAAGTAATATTGTTACCTTCAATATTTTCTGGCAGTCCAAAAATCCTAATGTTATTGTGCCTAGATCTATTTTCCAGGTCATCCAGCTTTGTTTGTAAATGTGTATTTTGTTTCAGCAGAAACTCAATGTTGATTTCCTCTTTTTGTATTCTATTTTCCATGTCATTCACAGCTTCTTCTATGCCTGTCATCTGGATCTTCTGTTGTTGCAGGTCTATATGTAACAAGTCTATTTGTTTTGTAGTTTTTTCTATGAAGGTGTCTATTTTAGTATCCATTTTATCCATCTTAGCAGTAAGTTGCTGGATTATAATTATCAGAGACTGAAGTTCTTTCTTGATGCTGGAGTCTTGAGAATTAGTCTTACCGGAACTCATTTCAGACTGATAAACTGACAGGAAAATTTCCAAAGTGATTTCTGACAGGAATATTGTTAAGATTTCCTTTCTTTTTTAGATATAGTTCAAGAACTATATAAAACAAACATACTTAGAAAGAAAATTACTTCAAAAATTAATTTTTTAAGTAATTCCTGTCAGTGTAATGAAACTGGTGGAGCTGAAGAAATCTGTTGCTATCCTGTGTTCATCCTTGGCCACGCCGTTCAATTGATAGTTCTGAGGGGAAGCAAACAGGTCCACCTCTGGTGTCCTCCATCTGTTCCCCAAAAGCTTGAATATCTTGGGTTCAAAGTTTCCATTCGTGTGGGTCCATGAGATTATTGCTTAAGTAGTCTGCTAGTGAATTTAGTTTGCCTGGCAGGAATTGTGCTTGTAAGTGCACTTGGTTGCTCAAGGCTGTGTTCCACAGAGCCAGGGCTAGTCTGCAGAGTGGGTAGGAATGTGCTCTCCCCTGCTTGTTTATGTACCACATAACTGTGGTGTTGTCTGTCTTTACCAATAGTTGTCCCGGAAGAATAAGGCCTTTGAAGGCTGTGAGCATTCTGTACAGCTAACATTTCTTTTTGATTGATATGCAGGTGCATCTGCTTTGGGTTCCATTTGCCCTAAATGCACTGCTCTGCCATGTGAACCCCCCATGCATAGTCTGATGCGTCAGTTAGCGTTTGGGCAGCAGGGGGGAGAGTGAAAGCGAGTCCCTTGTTGTGGTTGCAGGCCTCTGCCCACCAAAGGAACTCTGCCCTTAGACACGGAATGAAAGGAATTATTGTTTCCAGGTCCTAAAAATGTTGACACCACAGACTTTTTAGATACCATTGAAGTTTCTCATATGAAGTCTTGCACATGGAATTAACAGAATGCAAGAGGCCATGAATCCCAGAGATTGCAGTATGTTCCTTGCAGACAGCTGGGTTTTTGTGGCCAATAGGTTGAAGTAAGTTGTCAGATTAATTTGTTTCTCTGGAGTGAGGAAAGCCATCTGGGAAGTTGTGTTCAAGCTTGCTCCCAGGAATACAATCTGTTGGCAGGCTACTAGGTGTCATTTCTTTTCGCTGATTGTGTACCCCAGTGACGTTAGAAGTCTCTTTACAAATGTCAGGTGCTGTAGTAGCTAGTCCTGATTTTCCACCTGAACCAGGAAATTGTCCAAGTATGGGTAAACCTGAATACTTCTCTGCCTGCAAAACGCAAAGGCTGGAGTTAAGCACTTTGTGAATACCCTGGGGGCAGTAGATAAGCCAAAGGGAAGTGTAGAAAACTGATAGTGCATAGAGCCTGCCCTGAAGCGAAGGTATTTCCTGCAAGATTCCCTTATGGGGATGTGCAGGTAAGCTTCTTTTAAGTCTACGGTTCTCAGCCAGGCATCCTTGGCTTGCATAGGAAGCAGCTGTTGGAGAGTTAGCATTTTGAATTTTGGAACCACCAAAAAGGTGTTGAGAATAGATAAATCCAGGATAGGACGCCAAGAGTTTTCTTTTCTGAGAACCAGGAAAGAGTCTTGAATAAAACCCTTGTCCCCTTTGTTCCGCTGGGACAGGTTGAATAGCCTTGATGTTGAGGAGAGAAAGTATTTGCTTTTGGGCCTCTGCCCACTGGTTTGGGGGGGGGGGGTCTGGCCATCCACTTAGGGTTGGACTTGGGAGTGAGTGGAAGTGGAATCTGTATCCTAGGGAAACTATGTTTAAAACCCATTTGTCTTGGGTAATCTATTCCCAGTTTTTTGCATGCAGGGTGAGTTTTCCTCCTAAAAGAGGAGTACTTGAGCAAGGCTTGGGGGGAGTTAAGGATAAGTCATTGTGCAAGTTTACCATTGGGGGGTGGCTTACTACTCCCAGTTTTGGACGTGGGAGCACCCCACTGCTTAGATCAGTACATAACCTGAGACTGAAGTCTCGGGGGTCTGCTGCCCCTGGGTTTGGACGGAGAAGGACTGGAAATGATCAGTTCTCTGAAGGGCAATGCCTTCTGAATCTAGGTGGCTGTACTTGTAAGAAATCTTTAACAGTTTGCATAGATTTAGCTTTCTCCTCCATCCTTTTGAGAACTTCTGTTTTATTGCCAAATAGGCGCTCTTGGTTTAAGGGTGCATCCAGTAATTTTGCTTTGACATGATCTGGCAAGTTTTGTTCCTTAAGCCAAGCATGTCTTCTAAGAACAGACCCAGTGACAGCAGCCCTACAAGATGCTTCTAAAGCATCAAAACCACACTGCAAGTATGTTTACCAACTCGGTCAGCAGAATGCATTAACTCTTGTAAATCTGTGTTCTGCACAGTCAGGAATCATCGTTTTCTGTTTAATTAGCTAGCCCCTGCTGCCGATACTTTAACATATAAAACTGGCAATTTAAAGCCCTAATGGCCAGAGTAGCAGAGATGTATACCTTCTTACCCCATCTGTCTAAAGCCCTAGAATCCCTGTCAGAAGGGGTAGGATTCTTGGCAGTAGTAGCCTCAATGCATTTTGGTCCTTAGGAAATAGTCTCTGGATCAGCAGTAGCATTCTTGAAAAGGAATTTGAGAGAGTCAAGTACTCTATAGTACCTGTCAGGTTTCCTGGACCTGGAGGCAAAGTATCCGGAGTAAGGCTGGATTCCAAGAAAACTTCTACAATCTCCGGAAGAGGAAGGACAGCTAGAGGCCTGCGCTGAGGCAGGTTTAAAAATTCCCAGAGTCTCTTTTTGGACTGAGTAATCCTGGCTTTCCCAGCAGAAATGCTCCCTTAGGGTATGCAGGGTTTCACCAAATGAAATATCTTCTGGAGAGGAAGCAGAGGGAATGGAATCCTCTGCATCAGAATCATCATAGGTAGATAAGGGTATGTCCTGGTAGTCAGAAGGAACAGGGATATCAGATTTCTGATCAGAAGAATCAGAAGGAAAATCAGTTCTAGGTCTCTGAGGGGGAAGGGCTGGCTTCCCCTAATTAAAGTAAAAAGGTCTTCAGCCATTCTAATAATTTGTTTTTGAGGCCTGTGTGCCTGAGAATGCACTTTGGTCGTTTTTTTAGGCGTAGTGCGAACTTTAGACCTGAGAAATTCAGTACTTTTGGCTTGAAATGAAGTCTGTTTAATATGAAAATCGGTAGGCCTGAATACATCCTCAGAAGCCGGTGCCTGCACAGCAGATCCGGACCCATCCAAGGTAGAGACACCCACAGGTTCCATAGTTGAAGCATCTCGCAGCATACCGGACTCTGAATGGGTCTCAGTAGAGGCCTGCAAAATTGTAGAAGTGGGTATCAGGGGCTGAAAAAGTGCCTCCAGCAGACTGGTGACTAGCTTAACGGTAGTGTTGGCAGTTCTGGACCTATGTGTTCTGTCTCTGTCTTTATTCTTACTTTTTTTGGAAGATCGGTAGTCTGATAGCTTACTGATATAATTTTGGAGTACGGAGACAGAGAGCGAAAGTATTCAGCTACAAAAACTGCCCGACAGATAGTTCGGGTGTTGAACAAGGCACAAAATCGACAGCGAGGGACGTCGCGGTCTGGGCCCTAAACAGATGACACAGTAAGAATGAAAATCTCTAGGAGGTATTTGCTTTCCACAAGCAAGACAATTATTAATTTTTTCTGACATCGGTTAGAGCAAGAAAAAAGGATCCCCAACGGGGCACTTATCTTTTAGAAGACTTCGTCTGAAACTCGAAAATGAAAGCAATTTTCAGGAGTCGGCCAACCGGCACTTGCAAACTGCTTCTGCTTCGGGCACCGCACAGCAAGAAAGACTTATGTAAATGGCGTTGGCTGCATGTTTTATACCCCTGATGACCGGACGTCATGGAAGAAGTGACAGCATCAGACGCAGAAATCCCAAGACTCTGGTATTCAGGCCAGCTGAGGGCTACCTGCAGGCAGATAACCCAAATGTGATGACTGCAACAGTGAAACATGAATAACATCCGGAGGATGTGGGGAAGACTCTGAAGCTAAAGGGGGAACTCACCTCACAAGGCTTGTCAAGGCCTAATGAAGCTGGCTGTCCCAGTGGAACAGGATGATGTGGGGAGGTACAGCAGACACCAGAGGGGATTGGGACTGATCCAAGCTCAGATGGGATACTCCAACCCCCCTCCCTTTCTGGACAGTGAAAGAACACTTTCAAATGCTTTGAAAGCGAAAGCCTGTCCCAATGGGGGTTCAGATTGGCACCAAAGCAGACACCAAGGCTTAACTATCCAGCACAAAGGCACCAAGTGAAAAAGACAGATCCAAGAGTCTTAGTCTGTTCTGACCCTAACCTCCCTGGCACTGGACCAATCAATATCCAATACCAGAGTTGAGTGCTAAGAGTCACTGTCACAGTCTAAGACAACTAGACTACCAGTTCCAATAAAGATATCCCACGGACACATAAGGATCCAGACCCACCACATCTGAAAGGATCCAGACCCACCACATCTGAAAGTCTTATTGAACAGGGAAGGAGAGAACAGATGAGGGGTGGCAGGAACTGGTCCCAGCACTCCAGGAGTGGGAAGAGCAGTAAGGACCCCCACCTAAATCTAGGTACTCACACTTCTGCATCATCCTAGCCACATCTGTTTCAGACAAGATCTTCAATGCCCACTGAAGGCAATCAAAGGTGGCCTGGAGGACTTGTAGAAGGACCTGTTTGAATCTCCGTTCAACGAACAAAAGAAGGGGTCAGACAGTAGCAGGACTTAATTTAAAGGCTAGGAGACTATCAGGGCTGGACTCCCAGCCCCAGTAGGGTCTGGAAAGCTTTTTCTAAATGCCTTTTCCCAGGACTTTTCGCTGCCCTCTCTCTCTCTCTCAACTCCTCCCTCGCTTGGCATCCATCCATCCTCCCTCCCTTGGCATCCATCCATCCTCCCTCCCTCACTTGGCATCCATCCATCCTCCCTCCCTCACTTGGCATCCATCCATCCTCCCTCCCTCACTTGGCATCCATCCATCCTCCCTCCCTCGGCTCTCATCCTCCCTCCCTCGCTCGGCTCTCATCCTCCCTCCCTCGCTCGGCTCTCATCCTCCCTCCCTCGCTCGGCTCTCATCCTCCCTCCCTCGCTCTCATCCTCATCCTCCCTCCTCCTGGCTCTCATCCTCCCTCCCTCGGCTCTCATCCTCCCTCCCTCGCTTGGCTCTCATCCTCCCTCACTTTATCAGCAGTTCATTTGGCTAGGGGGAAAAAAGGCAGAAAAAGGCTGATTCTCCCACTAAGACAGAAGGCCTTTTAAAACCAGCTTGGACCACTGGTCCAAGAGGGCCCTAGGCCCAAAAGAAAAAGGCAGCTGACAATCTTCCTCCAGATGGCCAGCTCAAAGACAAACACATCCAGTACGTGGGTCGAGGGGGGGGGTACGGATTTGGTGCCTGAAATACAGCACTTTTTAAAGAACAAAATCTTTCAAGACATCACCACCCTGCACTAATGCTACTAGATAAACTAGTCACAAGATTACAGAAAAGCAAACCAAGTATACTTAATCTAATAGAGCAGAACTATATGCGAGTGTGTACTACCATTTTTTTTTTTTTTTAATGAGGGGAGCTAAAGAAAAGGTGGGAATGCAAAAACTAATACCGAACTGTATTAGAGCAAAAAAATGCTAACAAGCAGTAGAACAGAACACAGTAACAATACAAAGTAAATACTCTGAAAAAACAGCTAAACTTCACTTCACCGACTACAACCGCAAAAAAATTACACCAACAGCACTAAGCCTTGGAAGGCCACATCTGGGTGAAATAAAACGAGATCTGGGAAATTATCATTGCAGAGGGGGGTTATGGGTAGAGGGGAGGAGCCCGAGCCTTAGACCCAAAAGTCTGAAAGGTGCCAGCTTTTTAATCAGACATACTCAACAACTAAGACTGACAGAAAAGACAGCATCTGATTCCATGTGACAAAATGTGCCTCAGTTTTAAGGTGGAGAGTGGCGGTCAGGCAGAGAGAAAAAACTAGGCAGAATCTGGACCAACATAAAATTTGTTTTTCATTGGTTTTGAATAAACTATTGATGTATAGATCAACTTCCCATAAGAGCATATATTCAAATGGTCACTGCTGCCGCAGCGTTAGCTATATGGGTTCTAGTCTGCCAATGATACAACAGCCAATTCATTTCTAAAAGCTTCAGGGCACATTCTACATGCTCAAACAGGCAGCCCAAGCTGAGCGGATTAAGAAACGCAGGTTTGAGCACAAAACAAGAGGAAGGCAGAGCACCAAGGAGGACTTCGCTATGTGTAAAAATTTACACACGCCATGGCCACAAAAATCGCAAAAAGGGAGATGAGGGAGAAGCTACTGCAGCAAGGATCATTTGAACATCTACTGTTATGGCAAGTTTATTTTCACAACTGTATTATTATTCATCATATTGACCCCTATTGTTTCTTATGGACAGGAGCAATCAATAACAAAAGTTTCACACACACAAACGCACACAAACGTCCTTACCCATCTGCCTAACAGCCCCCCACCCCCACCAATACTTGGCACCCAAATGGTTTGGGATGCTCGGCTAAGCTTGTAGGGGCTCTAGTGTTAGCTAGCCCAGTAACAACCTATGAACCTATTACTGCTGCAGTAGCCTTAGCTACATAGTCAGATTATCCTAGCTTATTATTTGGGAGGTAGAAGAGGAAGGGGCCCAGTAGCCCCCTAAAGAATGGTCCTAGCAAATCCCAATCTAAATCTAGAACAAAAATCAAGTTTCTTGTACAAATATGTACACAGGACCATAGTGCTGCTTCTATAATACTGCTAGAATCCAACCATTTCCAAAAAGTCAAAGATAAAGTTCAGGATCTGGCAGAGTGGGACTTCACCCTGCCTGGAACAGTTTTGATGTGGCGAGAGTCACAAAATGTAACAGCTTTAAACAAAATATGTTTTGATATAGGTTGTCCATTCTTACCTTCACAAAGACTAAAAATACTTGATCTAAAGATTGGAAAAAAAAATTTCTGTCAAGATACTACCAAGGGTGACACTGGAAATCCAATGTATGAAGCATCCTTTCTCCCTCATTTTTCTATTCAAGAAAGAAAACAGCGAGATGGATGCTTTGAATAACCAAACTCAAATACTACATATAGGTATCACTGAAGCTTCCACAAATGCAGTCTAGTAAAAGGGAGCACTGGAATAGAAAAGGGCATGAATCCTAGGACCCGAAGAAACTCTCTGGTTGGAATGTCAGGCTGAGGAAGGAAAGACAAAGAATGCTGTCAAGGGCAAAGCCTTTGGTGAAGATAGGCCAACACTGGCACTGTCCGAATCCTGCAACCCAGGTACACATTACCCTGAGAGGAAGTAGAGACAAACTTTTGGAAGTTGATAGTGAACCTCAGACTTTGAAGGAGAGACACTGTGAACTTCACTGCCTATAACAGGCAAATGGGAGAAGGTGCCTGAATCAACAGGTCATCTAATGGAAAATTCTGAATGCCTTAGAGCCCACAAAAGGCAATCACAGGAGACGGGTATTTCATGAATGACTGGTATTTCATGAATATCCTTAAGGCAGTAGAGAGGCCAACGGGCAAAGCTCAGAACTGAAATGAGAGGAACAGAGAAACACAAACTTCCTGAAGAGAGGGTGAATAAGAATATGATGGTAAGCATCATTCAGATCCAAGGACACCAAAAAAGCCTGGGGCAGCAAGAAAGGAAACTAGGCTTGAAGAGAAAACATCCAAAAAGAAAAAAAAAGTACAGTTGTGTACCTACCATAAATACAGATGTTAGAGTGTATTCACTGTTGCAGTCATTAGACTTGGGTTACCCTGCTGGCAAGCTACCCGCAGTCTGCCTGAATTCCAAAGTCCTGGTCCTGCGTCGGTTGCGGTCGCCTCTTCCCTGACATCAGTGCGCCAGGGGTACAGAAGATGCAGAAGACGCCATTTTCTTCAGTTTTTCTTGCCCCAGATGTCAGGTGCCCCCAAAAGGGTAGGCTAAAAATATTGCTTATAAAAAGCATGCACTAACATAAACATTACCTTCATCTACAAGCAAATACACCACATAGGTTGCATGGAATAGAGAAGTACAGATAAGTCCCAGCAAAGAAAGGGTTGGGTGGGTAACCTGGACTGCAACAGTGAATACACTCTAACATCTACATTTATGGTAGGTACACAACTGTACTATGTTCGTGTTTCACTGTTGCAGTCATTACACTTGGGTTGAATCCCAAAGCGGAGGTTGGGTGGCTGGATCTAAATAGAATTAGGAGTGGCTATGAGGCCCTGCAGAACTGCAGTGGCAAAGCCTGCTCTGGATTTAGAGTAAAGACTTAAGTGGTAGTGCTTGGTAAACGTGTGCACTGAAGTCCAAGTAGCAGCCTCCAAAATATCCTTGGTTGGTATTCCTCTGAGGAAGGCTGTTGAAGTGGCTGCGGCTCTGGTTGAATGTGGCCTAATGCCCTTAAGCACCGATTTGCCATGTTGTGAGTTGCAGAAACGAATGCAGTGGCCTATCCATTTTGAAATAGTCTGCTTTGAGATAGCCTTTCCTTGTGATCCTGCAGCATATGCCACTAAAAGTTGCTCAGTCTTTCTGAGAGCTTTAGTTTTGTCCAAGTAGAAGCGTAGCGGTCTGTGCATGTCCAAAGAATGCAGAGGTCTCTCCTTTATTCTGTGGGTTTGGATAAAAAGTAGCCAAATGAATGGTCTGGTTAAGAGCCACAATGGACACTACCTTAGGCATAAATGTTGGGTTCGTCCTTAGAGAAACCATGTCCGGATGGAAAATAATAAAAGGTTCCACAGTCATTAATGCCTGTAAGTCTGAGACTCTTCTTGCTGAAGTTATTGGTAGGAGCAGAGCTGTTTTCGATGATGAGAATTTTATCTCGACTGTATTGACTGGCTCAAAAGGAGGCAGTGTGAGCTTTACCAAGACAAAATTGAGGTCCCATGCAGGTATCAGTGCTCTCCTTGGAGGTCTTATGTTTTTGGCCCCTCTGAGGTACTGCCTTAGCAGTGGATGTGAAAAAATAAGAAGTTATGTACCTACCATGTTAGTGGTGGTCTTCTCACCTTCTTTCGTGCTGGATGGGTTCGGAGCAGATTCTCAGCTCCAACTTGGCCTATACCAAAGCTCGAGAGCTATTTACCGGCTCGAGGCCCTCCCTATATCCCACAATGCTAGGCGTCCAATACCCAGATCTCGTTTGGTAGAGCTAACACCATGGAGACACCTGTCCCAACTATAAGGATTACCTACAGTGGTAACAGAGGGGGACATAACCTAGGAATAGTCCAGTAGAGGAACACGGCCTCAGAAATATTCTTTTCAGTCTGTCCAGGATAGGGGGATGGCAGGTGGGATGCAAGAAAGAAGGCGAGAAAGACAACTAACATGGAACGTTGTGGTAGGTACATAACTTCTTAATGTTAAGTTGTCAATCTCGCCTTCATTCTTGCTGGATGGGACAGCGTCCCTAGCACCTTAGTCCTGGGTGGCTCATTGGAACAGACTCTTGAGCACAGTGGAACCAAACTCAGCCCGATTCCTGGAGGCCATATCCAACTTGTAATGAGAAATAAAGGTATGAGGAGTGGTCCACGTGGCTGCAGTACAAATAGATTCCATTGGGAGCTTTGCTTGAAAAGCTACAGATGTGGTTAATGCTCTAGTGGAATGAGCTTTTGATTTTACGGGGAGTTCTTTGTGTCTTAATTGGTAAATGAAGGATATGATTGAAACCAGCCATCTGGATAAAGATACTTTAGAAACTGGCAAGCCCTGCTTACCCTCAGCATAAGGCAGGAAGAGTTGGTCTGACTTCCTAAATTGCTTTGTCCTATCCAAATAAAAACAACTGCCTGTGAACATCCAAAAAGTGCAGCTTTTGTTCAGCTCTGTTTGAATAGTTAGGAAAAAAGACAGAAAGCGCAATAGCCTGATTCAGGTTCGTCTCAAAGAACCTTGGGTGAAAAGGAAGGGTTAGTTCTAAGTGAGACTCTATCCTTGTGAAAAACAAGATAGGAAGGACAAATGCAGAGGGCTTGGAGTTCCGACACTCTTCTGGCTGAGGTGATAGCTATTAAGACTGTCTTCCAGGAGAGTAACTTTAAAGAACAGGAAGCCGCAGGTTCAAAGGGAGGTAGAATCAGACAGGATAATATAAGGTTCAGATCCCATGGAGATGGGGGATCTCTAACTGGAGGCCTGAGTGATACAGTTCTTTTGAGAAAAGCTTTACAAAGTTTATGGGACATGATGCTGGTCCATGACAGTCCAGCATGAAAATTAGCGATGGCAGCCAATTGGACTCTAATGGTGGCAGAAGAGGAGCCTCCTCGACAGAGATCTGCCACAAAATCCAGAACAGAGTGGACAGGGGCTGTAAAGGGATCTATATTCCTGGCCTCTGCTCAGCAGGAGAAACGTTTCCACTTACTAGCATAGGTTTTTCTGGTAGTAGATTTATGTGAAGAAAGGATGATTTCACATACTGGCTGAGAAATCTGCGGAAGCCTGGCTAACGTTGGAAGTGGAGCAACCAAGCTGTGAGGTTGAGAGACTGAAGGGATTGGTGCAGCCCGCCCGACTGATGGACCAACAGGTCCGGCACTGGGTCCAGACTCCAGGGCTGCTCCAACAGGTGATGATGCAGGAATGGGAACCAAATTTGTCAAGGCCAGTAAGGGGCAATGAGGATCATCCTGGAACCTAAAGCGGTCGCTTTCTGAATCAGTTTGGGAATTAAGGGAAATAGAGGGAATGCATACAGAAGACGCCGGGGCCAATCGTGGACTACAGCGTCTCTGGGGGAATGGCCGGGGAGGGGGAAGAGTGAAGAAGTCTTCGCACTTGCTGTCGAGAGGGGTTGCGAAAAGGTCGCAGCAAGGTTGACCCCATCTGCAGAAAATCTTGTCCGCTACTGACCGACAGAGACCACTCGTGAGGCATGAGAATGGCTCTGCTCAGCTGTCTGCTATGACGTTGGACTTCCCAGGGATGTGTGTTGCTATCTGAAACCGTTGGGAAGAAATCACCCACTGCCAGAGTCAGAGTGCTTCTCTACATAAGGGGTAGGATCTGGTTCTGCCCTGCTTGTTGATGTACCACACTACAGACATATTGTCTGTTTTGAACTGCAACAGTCCCGATAGGTAGAGAGTCCTGAAGAGCTTGCAACGCTAAAAGTACCGCTCTCATTGCCAAGACGTTTATATGCAGGTGGTATTCTAGGGGTTGCCAAGTTCCCTGGACAGTCCTGCCCTGAAAATGCCCCCCCCCCACCTGATCAGGGAGGCATCCATGGTCACCGTGGCAACAGGAGAAGGAAGAACAAACTGTCTGCCCTGGAGAACTGTAGGGGAGACCATCCACCAAGCCAGGAGGTCTTTGCATGTTTAAGTGATCATTATTCTGTGGGACATTGGGAGCTGTTGAAAAGACCATTGGGTAAAAAAGCATCCACTGAAGGATCCGCATGTGGAAACGAGCCAGGGGGACTAGAATGATCGCTGCCGCCATAAGACCCAATGTTTTTAGTACAAATCTGGCCTGAATCGTCTTGCACTTTAGTAGTACTTGCACATGTCGGCGAATGTCTGATGCTCTGTCTGGAGGAAGTTTTGCAGACAGATCTTTTGTGTTTATTTCTGTGCCTATAAATGTTATAGACTGACAAGGCGACAATGCAGACTTTTCGAAATTTATTGATATACCTAGCTTGGAGCAAGTCTGAATGGTATAGTCCCTGGCTCGCAGAAGTTGATGCCTGGTGGAGGCAGCAAGGAGCCAGTTGTCGAGATATGGAAACACCTGGAATCCCCGTCGTCTCAGGTGAGACGTCGCCACTGCCATGCATTTGGTGAACACCCTGGGGACTGTGGTGAGACCAAAGGGCAGGGCTCCGAATTGATAGTGACTGGCTCCCAGCCGGAAGCGGAGAAACCTTCTGGAGCGCCTGTTCATTTTGATATGGTAGTACGCATCCTGAAGGTCTGTAGAGCACATCCAATTGTCCTGACCCAAAAAGGGTAGAATGGACTGAAGCGTGACCATCCTGAACTTTGTTCTTTGTATAGACCTGTTCAGTCTGCTGAGATCCAGAATGGGTCCCCAGTCCCCTGTCTTTTTCAGTACCCTAAAGAACGTGGGAGTAAATTCCTGATTCTTGCTGGTCTGCTGTGACTGGCTGGATGGCTCTCTTTAGCAGTTTTGAAATTTCCAGTACTGCTTGATCCCTTAGCGCGGGTGGGACATCTGGAAGGGATATGTTTCTTTGTACAGGGGTGTGGATGAAGGGAATTCTGTAACCCTCTGATATGATGGACCGTACCCATTTGTCTTGTGTGAGGAGTTGCCAGGCTTCTGGGTACAGTGACAATCTTCCCCCGACTGCCTCCGAAGGTGGACAGTAGGGCAGCCCCTCAGGGGTGCTGGAAGGGTTTGTCAGAGAAAGATTGCCCGCTACTCTGATTCTGCGGACCCCCTCTGCCCCTCGGGTGGCGTCTATTCTTGTTCCCTCCTCTGCCCCTGGAGGGAAACTCGCCACGTGTGTCAGGCAAGACTCCCTGGGGTTTGCGGAACCACATTTTTCCACCCTTCTGACCTTTTGGGTATGGTCTAGATGGGGTAGAAAAATGAACTCCCCTGGCAGAGAGAGTCTTGCCTTCCTGCCCGCACCTGGTACGTGTATCCTTCACCTGTGGTCCAAACAAAGCCAAACCATCGAAGGGGGTGTTGGTGAAAGACACCTTGAAGGGGTCAGTAAAGTTGCACAACCGCATCCAGGCATGTCGTCTCAAGGCTAGACCTGTGCCTGCGGCCCTACTCGCCCCATCGGCTGCATAAGAAATGAGCCGCATGGAGGAGTTAACTATGGAGTTAAGGGTTGCCAGCTGGGAGTTAATCCCCCCCCCCCCCGAGACCCCGCAGCAGATGGATCCTGAAGGGTATCACCCAATTCCTTAAGGATATCCCTTTGAAGGTGGATGAAATGGCACAGGTAGTTCAGCGACCGCATGGAAAAGGTCGCTGAAGAAAGGATCTGCTTCCCGTACCTGTCCATTGTCCTAGATTCTTTATTAGGTGGATGGACAGGGACAGAAGGATCAGCCAATTCCTTCTTAGGGGCTGCTGCAACCACCATGGCATCAACCTGGACACCCTTCGTAAGATACTGATTGTCGGACGGGGCTGTAATAAACTTTGTGGGCCTACGAGGAGTTGGTGCCACCGTGTCCGGGGCCGTCCACGCCTTCCGAGCCACCACCTCCATGAGTGGGTCGAAAGGCGAAAACACCTAGGAGGTGGAGGGGCGAGAAACAAACGTGTCCAGGTACACAGACTCGTCCTCGGAGGGATTAAGGGCAGTCCAGATCCCCCTCTGCCTAAGGATCTCAAGGATGTCTGAAAAGGAGACATCCTCAGAGGGGGACCTTGGGGACCATTCCGAATCCTCCAAAATCGGTGACAGACTCGGGGGGAGTCAACATGTTTCCTCTTAGATTTTCTCTTCCGAGGGGGCTCCTCTGAATGATCAGGGGAGGCCTCAGAAGAGGAAGACACACCCAATGGGGCAACCTGGAGCGTCTGTTCTCCACGCTTAGGGTCAGAAGGGTGAACAGAGACCGACGTAGGCACCATGGGTGGAGGAGCCGAAGGAGCCAATCATGGCTCCGACCCAGGAGTCAGAACGCTCCTCATGACCTCAAAGGCGCCCCTATCGGGCAGAGAGGAAGGTCCCCACTGCGAAGAGATGAGAACTCCTCCCGGCACCGAGAGTGACGACTCAGAGGCCGATGTTGGGGCCGAGCTCACCTGCTCCAAGGCACCGGGAGAGAGAACGGGGTCGGACAAGGGTCCGATGCCACTCACCCCCTCGGAGCAGACGAGAGAGTCTCAGTGCCCGGATCCCTCCACGGATGGAACCAATGAAGAGATCGGAGCCGAAATGTGTGGTATCGTCTCAGACGTACCGATAATCCGAGCCCCAACGAGCTCCGGCTCACATCTTAATGGAAAAGTCAGAGGAGGAACTGTAGAAGATGTAGGGATAGCCACAGTCTGAGAAGGGCTAGATAACATTTGGGCAAGTGCCTGCGACTTTAGGAGTCTACTGACCACCCTCTCGAGGTGGTGATCAGAAAGCCTGGAAGACAGAGAGGAATGTGACCTATGGCTCCGCTCCAATTGTAGTAACAGAGATCTCTGAGCCGAACAAACAGACTCCAAAGAGGGAGATAGAGTGTTTTCGGCTCAGAGAAGGCTCTGACACTACAACAGGAGCAGACTGAGATCTCAAAGTGTCGGTTCCAGCCAGAACAGACGAGGAGGCAGCAGCTCCACTTGGAGATGGCTCCGAACAGGGAGCCGACGGTTGGATCTTAATTGATGAGAAGGATAGGCTATTTGTCCAGCATCTCAGTTAGGTATTGTAAAATCTGATGAATATTTGGAAAAAGCGGGTCAATTCCTTGTGCCTGGTTCCAAGCACAGAATCTCTTCCATTTTTTCTGCATAAGATTTTCTGGAGGGTTTACCCGACGAAGGCTTAGTCGGGGACCCTTCAGGCTTAAGTAAGCCCCTCAAAATAAGTTTGTTCCTATGCTCCTGCAGGACTCTCGGACTGAAGGCATGACAGACAGATCAAGAGTCCTGCAGGTGTAGGGGGCCCAAACAATACACACAAGAAGTGTGACAGTCTGTCAGAGACATCTTCGGACAGCACGAGTCACACTTCTTGAAATCTGAGACCTTAGTATCCTTAGACATAACACTATAACAGGGTACAAAGGAAAAAAGAAACTAGTGCCTAACACACTACACACACACACACACACACACACACACACACACACACACACTAGAACTCACTCTACAATATATATTAGTAATAAGAGTAATACTGCTATAGAAATGCAGTTAACAAAACTAGTAGAAATATATAAATATATATAAGAAAAACTAACTCTACCCTAAAGGGTGGGGGAGAAACTCTGAAAACTACTAGCAAAGAGTTTCTAAATGGGATTTCTCAAGGGATCAGAAAGGGGACACTAAAGGAAAAAAATCTAACAAGAAATTAGCTAATTATATCTAAATAAACTTAGTAAAAAAGTTTTATACGACCTGGAGCCGGTAAAAACGCAACCTCACAGCTGAAGCCGCAAACCAGATCAGGGTATTGGATGTCTAGCATTGTGGGATATAGGGAGGGCCTCGAGCCAGTAAATAGCTCTCGAGCTTTGGTATAGGCAGTCTCGGAGCCGAGGATCGGCTCCGAACCCATCCAGCAAGAATGAAGGCGAGATTGACAACTTAACATTAGGCGGCTCCGTATTGTAATGAGCTGAAATGGCAGAGGCATGGATCTTAATTGATGAGAAGAATAGGCTATTTGTCCAGCATCTCAGTTAGGTATTGTAAAATCTGATGAATATTTGGAACAAGCGGGTCAATTCCTTGTGCCTGGTTCCAAGCACAGAATCTCTTCCATTTTTTCTGCATAAGATTTTCTGGTACTGGGCCTCCTGGCCTCCAAAATAACATCCATAACTGCTTTAGAGAGAGGTGTGTTCTGAGTGGTTATATTATCCGCCATGCAGCCAGATTTAAGGTTCTGAGTTGGCTGTGCAGGATCCAATTGTTTTGTTGGGTAAGTAGATGAGGAAGTTGAGGCAAAGTCCAGGCTGGGCCTTGAGACAAGCTCTTTAGGATTGGATACCAGTGCTGGCGTGGCTAGTCTCGGGCAATCAGTATCATTTTTGGCTTCTCTTGTCTGACATTTAAGAGTACCTTGGGGAGGAGAGGCAGTGGAGGAAAGGCATATAGTGTAAGGGTTTTCCAGCTGAATGATAGAGCATCCACCTTCCATGCTTGTTTGTGATAAGTCCTTGTGCAGAATCTCTGTAGTTGGCAGTTGTGAAGGGAGGGAAATAGATCTATGTCTGGGCATCCCCATTTCCTTGTTATCATGCTGAAGACTTGTGGATCTAGTTTCCACTCGTGAGGGTCCATGAGGCTTCTACTTAGTTCGTCTGTCAGAGTACTTGTCTTTCCTGACAGGAACTGTACTTGCAGGTGCACTTGGTAAGTCAATGCTGTGTTCCACAAAGCCATGGCTTGTCTGCAGAAGGGGTAGGAATGTGTGCCCCCTTGCTCATTTATGTACTACATGACTGTAGTACTGTCCGTCTTTATCAACAGTTGTCCTGGATGGAGTAGATCCTTGAAGGCTGTCAGGGCATTCTGTACAGCTAGCATCTCTTTTTGATTGATATGAAGATACATTTTGCTTGTGGGCCACGTGCCCTGAATACATTTTCCTGTCATGTGGGCCCTAAGGCATAATCCGATGCATCTGTTGCTAGTGTCTGCCTGGCTGTGGGTAAAGTGAATGGCTGTCCCTTGTTGTGGTGACAGGCCAGTGCCCACCATCAAAACTCCTGTTGCAGGCAGGGAATGAGAGTAATTAATGTTTCCAGGCTGTGACAATGTTGAGTCCAAACACTTTTTAGGTACCATTGTAGCTTCCTCATATGCAGTCTTGTATATGGAATTAGCAGAATGCAGGATGCCATGAAGCCCAAAGCCTGCAGACTTTTTCTTGCAGGTAACTGGGTCTTTGCCATCTTTTTGAAGTAAGTCAGTTGCTTTTGTTTGTCTGGAGTGAGATAAGCCATCTGGGCAGTTGTATTTAAGCTTGCACCCAGGAATATTATCACTTGATAGGCTACTAGTTTTGATTTCTTTTCATTTACTGTGTACCCTAGGCAAATTAGTAATCTTTTTACAAACGCCAGATGCTTCAGTAGAATGTCCTTGCTCTCTGCTTGAATAAGGCAATCGTCCAAGTAGGGATATATTTGAATTCCTCTTGTCTGCAAAATGCAATTACTGGTGCCAGGCATTTTGTGAAGACCCTGGGCGCAGTAGATAAGCCAAAGGGCAGTGTAGAGAATTGGTAGTGCATTGAGCCAGCCATGAATCTGAGGTATCTTCTGCAAGATTGTCTGATTGGGACATGCAGGTATGCCTCTTTGAGGTCCAAAGTTACAAGCCAAGCCTTCTTGCCCAGCATGGGCAGAAGCTGATGCAGACTCAACATTTTGAATTTTGGAACGTCCAGAAAAGTGTTTAGAATTGATAGGTCCAGTATTGGTCTCTAGGCTTTGTCCTTTCTGGGTACCAAGAAAAGTCTTAAGTAAAATCCTTGTCCCTGCTCGTGCTGTTATACTCGCTGAATAGCCCTCATGTCCATGAGAGATGAGATTTGCTTTTGTGCCTTTGCCCATTGATTGTGTGGCAGATCTGGCATAGCTTTAGTCTTTGGAAGGGTGTGAAAGTGGAACCTGTAGCCCTGAGAAACTATATTCAAAATCCTCTGGTCCTGGGTGATCATGTGCCAATTTTGTGAAAAAAAGTGCTAGCTTTCCCCCTAAAGGTGCTGCCAAAAGAGAAGTGCTCGGCATTGACAGGGGAAGTCATTGGGACAGTTTCCTATATGGCTGTGATTTGTCTTCTCTGCTTTTGGAGGTAGAAGTACCCCATTGCTTAGGCCTGTATGAGCCTTGGGGCTGAGATCTGTCTCTAGGGCGTCTGTATCTGCCTCTTTGTGGCCTGTCTGACACTGGAAAGGACCAATTCTTTTAAGGCCAGTTCCTGCTAAATCTGGGTGGCTGAACCTGTACAAAATCCTTTACTGTCTGCATAGATTTCGCTTTATCCTCCATTTTCTTTAACACCTCTTCTGCCTTTACACCAAACAAAGTATCATGCTGTAATGGAGCATCCAATAATTTTGCTTTAACATGATCAGGCAGATTCTATTCCTTTAACCAAGCATGCCTTCGAATGACAGAGCCTGTAACAGCGGCCCTGCAAGAGGCCTCCAGTGAATCAAAAACACATTGCAAAGTATGCTTTCCCACTTGTTCAGCTGCATGCAATAAATCCTACATTTCCATGTTTTCAGAACATTCAGAATGTCAACATTTTCTCTTTTAGCAGTGACAAGTATCGCTGATATTTAAGCATATGAAACTGACAATTTAAAGCCCTTACAGCCAAGGTAGCAGAGGTGTAAACTTTTCCCCCCATCTGTCCAGTGCTCTAGAATCCCTATCAGAGGGGACAGGGTGTTTTTGCAGTGGAAGCCTTGACCCTTTTGGGACCCTGAGATATAGTTTCAGGGTCAGCAGCAGGATTTTAAATAGAAATTTATGTGAATCTGGAACCCTGTAGTACCTGTCTGGCTTAACGGGTGCAGGGGGTAAAGAGTCAGGAGACAGGCCGGACTCTGAAAATACATCTACAATGTCTAGTACAGGTGGAATAGCAAGAGGTCTGTGCTGAGGCAGTCAAAGAAAATCTCTGAGCCTTTTCTTACATTATAAGTAATCTTGGCTCTCCCAGTGAAAATGCTCCCTCATGGTATGCAGGGTTTCCCCAAAAGAATAGTCCTCAGGAGGAGAGGCTGAAGGGATATATTCTTCAGCATCAGAATCCTCACAGGGAGGAAGAGAGTATCCCTGTTCTGAAGAGGAATAAGAAGAAATGGAAACCTGATCAGAAGAATCATATTCAGTGTCTTGCATAGGCCTCTTATCAGGAGGGGGATGGGAACCCCTGATCAAAGTAATTAGGTCTTCGGCCATTTTGAGCATCTGTTCCTTAGACATGGAAGTCTGTCCAGGAGAATGCTGTACTTGTTTCTTTGTCTTTAAAGCTGTTTTAGTCTTTGCCTTGGAAGCTGAGGTTGGCTTGATATATAACGGTGTAGGTCTGAAAACACCCTCAGAAGCCGATGCCTGCTCAGCGGCTCTGGACCCATCTGAGGGAATAGTATCTGAAGGTCCAATACCTTGAGTATCCAGAGGCCTAGTTGTCTCCACGTGGGAGTCGGAAGCGGCCTGTGTTTCTGAGGTAGCAGGTGTCAGGGGCTGCGAAAGCGCCTCATTGAGTACCGGCGAACCGGCGACTGGCCTAGCGGAGGCTTAGTCGTCAGTTTTGGACCTCGGGTGCCTGTCCTTTTCTTTTTACTTGCACTTTTTATGAGCTACGGTCATCAGCTGTTCCGACGGCATTATATAATTAAACCTTCGGCCAAAGTAATGAAAGGCAAAATCGTACCAACGCTTAATAGTGTGTTGGTAAAATCTTGCACAAAACCGACAACTAGCAACGTCGTGGTCAGGGCCTAGGCAAGGAATACAGCAAGAATGAAAATCCTTATGAGGTATTTGCTTCCCACAAGAAATACAATTGTTAACTTTTTCTGACATCGGTCTGGAGCAAGAAAAAAAAGTTTCCCCAACAGGGTACTTAACTTTAATGAAGACTTCGGATCTGAAATTAGTTTTCGAAAATCTCAGGAGTAGGCCGACCGGCACTTGCAAACTGCTTTTGCTTCGGGCACCACGCGGCAAGAAAGACTGAAGAAAATGGTGTCAGCTGCATCTTATATACCCCTGGCACACTGACGTCAGGGAAGAGGCGACAGCAACAGATGCCGGACCAGGACTTTGGAATTCAGGCCAACTGCGAGTACCCTGCCAGCAGGATAACGCAAATGTAAAGGACTGCAACAATGAAACACGAACATCTTTGTGAAAGGTGTTCAGCAGAGACAGATACATAACAGGCTCCCAAAGTGCCCTCCTTTTGAGGGAACAGGAACATTCTGGAGTAAAATCCCTTTCCTATTTGGGAAGAAGGGATAGACTGTGAAGATCCCTATTCCACCAGGGACACAAGAACCTCTGAGAAATTAGAAAGTTGCTTTCAAGGAGGTTGAGAAAACTCTAGAAAAAAAAGACTTCTAGGCTATTTCATAGTTTAGAAGGATGATGGACAGAACCCAAGAATCTGAGGTGAGGAATTGCCAGTCTGAAGACACAGGGAAAGCCAAAGGAGCAAGGGACCCAGGCAGAGGGTGGGGGGGGTGGCAAAATATCAAGAAGCAGGCTTGCCAGATAAAGGAGGCTTCTGAGCCATATACGCCTGAGAAGACTTGGCAGGAGGAGCTTGCCAACCACACTTCTAGACTTTAATGGCATGACAAGGCTGCCTGCGAACAAAATCAGACCTAGTAGGACAGTTCCTCTGAAACTTAGGGACAGAGAACACAAAAATATGTTCGAGGTCCTGCAAAGCTATACCTTTTCTTGAGAAGAATCTGCAGCAGTCCTGAAGAGATTTTTATTATCCAAGGGAGCATCCAGCAACTTGGCCTTAATGTCTTCAGGTAGTGACTGCAGACGAAGCCAAGAGTAACACATCATGACAGACCCAAAGGCAGCATTCGCTGGAAGAGGCGTCAAGAGCATCATAGCTGCACTTAAGTGTGGTAAGCCACCTGAAAGGCAGAACCTAAAACAGAGCAGGAGACTTTCCTTCAGAATAAGGGAGGTCAGAGTTAACCTGACAAGCCTGGTCAATCAAGGCCAGAGCACATCTGGTGATGTGGGTCTGGTAACCGATGGCACTGAAATCCAAAGTGGAAGCAGTATATACCTTCTTTCCAATGCTCTCTATGGCCCCACTATCCTTATCCGAAGGCAGAAGCTTGGTGGAGAACAAAAACTTAGAAGGCTGGTCAGTGAAGACTGATACCACAGCAGGAGGGCACAAACAGAAATTGACAATCCTCAAGAGCCTTACAGAACCTGTTTTTCTTTGGAGCAGAGGGATGATAATCAGAGAGATAGCTATAAAAGTGCTTAACAAAGCAGCCAACACAAGATGTACTGTGGAAGGTTTAGGAGTATCCACCTGAAACAACTCATACATCCTCTGGATATCAGACACCTGAGAAGAATCCCACTTAAAGTACTCCATCATTCTGGCTACAGTGTCCTTAAAAGACAACTCCTCCAAAGGAGACTCAGGGTTAATGGATTCATCAGAGCCAAAATCCAAATGAGAAGACAGACAAGAATAAGACGACAAGTATCCCTCAGACTCAAAATCCTTATCCAAAGATTCAGGTTCTCTAGGCCTTTGGAGCAGGCACAGAAACCCCTTGGGGAGGCTTCAGGGCCATTAAGGCATTAAACAGGCACCGAGTAAACTCATGCCATTCCCTTTGACGGCCCTTAGGAAACACAGAAAAATGTTGAGTTTTCTGTATTTTCTTAGCAGGGACATCAACCCTAAGATCAGGAGTTCTGACCCCTGACAAGATTCATTAAGAGTACCCGGAACCTCTTCCCTGACAAGAATCTGTGGAATTGCTCTATGGCCCCCCAAGATAAGCAACTGTGGTTCTCTCTCAACATCTGGAACAGATACTTGAAAAGCCTCAGAGAATGTGCAAAAGGAAGGATCCATGCTGGCCTCCAATGGGGTTGCAGCACAGGAAATCAAAACTTGACACCAGATGGCCTACAGAGCTAACATCCACTTCTACAGACACGTACATTTGAGGCTGGACAGCCAAAGAATCCAGCCAAGATTTCTTGGCCACCTTCTTGCTTAATGGTAGTACCTCAGGGTTAACTAATTCAGCTATGCTACCTACAGCCAGATGTTTAAGCCACTGGTTCCTTTAATAGATGGTCAGGGAAGGCAACAGGTTTTTAAGAGTCTTAGGCACAAACACCTTACAAATACAGCAGGAAGTATGGTCATAGGCAGCATTCAGAGATACTGTTCATGATGATACTTATGAGGAATCTCCCTCTTACACAGACATTTTCCCTTCTTGGATGACATGAACTTAAGTAATGAAAGGAAAACAAGGCCAACAATAAGAAAAAGGACCCCAACAGTATCAGTATAGCAAAAGGCATTCAAATAAAAGATCGATGATGGCATTTGGACTGGAGGCAAAAAAGTTCTAGATAGCTGTGTCCATACATCACCTTTATGCCCTCAGCTTGCGTGTGATGTTTGGCACATACAAGATCCAAAGGCTTAGGTATACTAGCCAAATGTTTGGGTATCTTTGGCAGGACACAAGTAAGGTGAAGAACACTGCAACAGTGATACAGGACGTCCACTGTTGCATGGGCCAGAAGGGAGTCACAAAATGATCTTGAGAGATTCCTTCTGAATCTTCAGGATATCAGTGGAAAGGGGAGAAAAGCAAACCGGAACATGCAATACACTGAAAGGAAAAGACATCAGTCTTCCAGACCCTCTTGCAGAGTCCTGGTACAGAAAATTTATCAGGTGATTGTTCAGAGAAGAGGCAAAGTCGGCCTCTACTTGAACTCCCAGCAGATGGATCAAATCTTTGAAGATCCCCAAATCTAGTTTACATTTGCAAGGGTCTGGCCTTTGACCTTAGCTGACCTGTCACACATTTTGCTCCAACAGGATACAGGATGTAGGATGCCTGAAGAGAGATTGTGCTGTGAAGCTATACTCACTGTCTGGAATAATTTTGTTGTGGTGAGAGTAACAAAAGGTAATAGCCCAAGACAAAATCTGTTTCAACATAGGCTGTTCATTCATACCTTCTAACATGGCTAGTCCGCAAAGAGAATAAAACATGGCTCCCCCTTGCTTTCTGATGTACCACATGACTGTGGTATCCAACAACTTGAAGAGGTCCAGGGGACCAAAAAGAATTCATACTGTTGTGTGCCTTGATCAGGGTAAGCATCTCCTTGATATTTGTGTACTGGTGTCAGTCCTTAGTGTCCCAAACACCTTGCAGTTTCATCCCTCCTAAAACAAGAACACAATCCTGTGTGGTCAGACTTATGAATGTTCTCTTGAAACCCCAGCTAGTGTAAGAGACCTCTCACTCAAGTGAAAGAATCTTGACATTTTGAAAAAGACCCTGCAAAGAAACAACTCATTTAAATATGGGAAAAAGAAATGCACTGTAGCCTGCAGTGAGCTAACACTGGAACCACTTTGTGAACACTCTTGGTGCAATTGATAGCCCAAATTGTAAGGCAGAGAACTGACAATGATCCAGACATACAAAACCATAAGAAACGCCCGAGGTATGGATGAAAATGGATGTGGTAAGCATCTTTAAATCTACTGTTATGAGGAAATTCAAATGAGAAAGAAGGGGAAACACATTGTGAAGTGACAGCATTTCAAACTTTGGCACCATCATAAATAGCTTTAATAAAGAAAAAGATCCAGAACTGCTGTCCAAGCATTTTGACACCAAAAACATCCTTGAATAAAAACCATTCCCACACTGGGAAGGGAAGAAAGAATTAACATAACCTTAGATGTCCTTTTCCATGTTGCAGTATTCATAACTGTAGGGAGGTTGCCGCCTGGAACAACGGACATCCAGCCAGTATACCAAAGTCTTAGGAGCAGGGGTACGTGCAACATTTGATGTCAGAGCCATAAAGAGACTTGGCTAAAAAAGGCGACGTCTGCACATACCCACTTCAGAATGGACTTTCCAGCTGCTGCAGATGGTGGTACCTCTAGAAGCAATGAAGAGGAAGGAGGAAGCTTTTCAGATCCACATGTAAGACCAGGCCCAGGGATGCCTCATGGAGGCATTTGCATGATTCTGAAGTTTAGTAGATGGAGAGAAATCTGTCCCCTCAGGTGGCTAAACAGAAAGAGGGGGTAGGAAGGTGGGTCCGAACACTACAACATGGAAGAGAAGGACATCCAAGGTTATGGCACATTCTTACACAACTATTCTATGTCCTCCTATTCTCATGTTGTAGTATTCATAACTAAGGCGAATACCAAAGCTTTAGGCATGAGCCTGGGAGGAAGGATGAGGTCCCTGGTCTATAACACCATGTAGAATGGACCTAGCAAACCCACTTCTGGCCCTAGAAGCCAAGTCTAGTTTGCAATGGCTGGTAAAGGTATGGACTGATGAGCAGGCAGCAGCTTCTAGGACAGAAGCGTAGTCTACCCCCATGAAGAAAGCAGCTGAGGAGGCAGCTGCCCTAGTGGATTGAGACCTCAAATTTTTAGATAGGAATTTACCATGAGGAATTTACCATGAGGACCCCAGGAACTACCGCCCCATTAGCCTGACGAGCCTGGTCAGCAAGGCCATGTAACTTATAAACAAATACATTGGTAATCTCCAAACTCTGGACCCCACCCAGTTCAGGTTTCTAAAAGGCAGATAATGTCTCCTAAACCTGAAAGACATCTTTGAAGCAGTCACCAAAGCCGTAGACGAGGGTAAGTTGGTTCACACAGCCTATCTAGATATTGCCAAGGCGTTCGACACCACCCCCCACGCTGAAATTATAGATAAACTCACTAAACTAGGAATAAATCCCCATGTCACAAGATGGGTTGCCAACTGGCTCACTGAAAGAACCCACACTGTGAAAGTAGCAGACTCCAAATCCAACTTCAGACCAATGACAAGTTGAGTACGACAGGGTTCAGTCCTGGGTCCTCTCCTTTTTGATATCTACTTCTCTGAAGTACAGGCCAACACAGAAGGTCTTTCGCTAATGAAGTCCGCAGATGACTGCAAACTAGGAGCCATAATCAAAACTCCTAACAATGCGGACATCCTACAAAAGGGCCTCACTGAGACAGATGCCGGGTGTCAAAGCCATGGCCTCAAGCTCAATGCCAAAAAGTGCATCATCATCCCCTTTGGTAAAAACTCTGTACCCATGAACTACAACATAGGTACTGAACACCAAAAGTGTGATGACACCTTGGGACACAGGTGGACAGTAGTCTCTCCTTTGATAATCGCATCACCACAGTAGTCATTAAATCCTTCTACTTGGCACACCTCATCACAAAAGGTTTCTCATCCAGAAAAAAAAAAAAGGTCACTGTTCCCCTCTACTCATCACTCATTAGACCCATTATAGAGTACAACACTCATTTTAGTATGTACCTCACAAGACATCAACAAATGGAAAGGCTGCAGAAATTCCGCACACAGGAGGATTACCAGCCTCAGATAGATGCCCTACGCAGACAGTCTCAAAAAACTCCAGCTTTACTCCATTGCATATCGCCTACACATAGGTGATCTCTGCCTTGTCAAACCCAGAGCTGTTGGACATGCTCCACTTAAAATCCCAATCCCTCCGAGCTACATGCTTTAGGGACCTAAACCTTGTCACCACAATAAACAGAACATGCCAGAGGGGTAGATTACTGTCCCAGAGACTTCCCATACTCTGGAATAAACTACCTACCTATATCAAACAAAACTGCTCTACCTATATCAAACAAAGCTCCTCATTAGCACTCAAGAAAAATCTTGATTGGATGGGAAATGGGAAATTCACCCCAGGGATCACTTCTGTGGCTCTGCTACAGTGGCACAGGAAAATAATTTTCTTGGGTGGCAAAAGCCAGGGTACCTTTTCGGCTGGGCTTGTATAGGCCCTAAGGCTGATAGCCTAGTACCTACCTATGAACCTAAGAGACCTTGGGACCCAAGTGGACAGTAGTCGCTCCTTTGATAATCACATCGCCACAGTAGTCAGGAAATCCTTCTATGTGGCACACCTCATCACAAAAGGGTTCTCATCCAGGAGAAAAAAAAAAAAAAAAAAAAAAGAGGTCATTGCTCCCCTCTACTCAGCACTCATTAGACCCTCTACTCAGCACTCATTAGACCCATTATAGAGTACAATGCCCCTTTTGGAATGTACCTCAAGACATCTGCAGCAGCTGGAAAGGCCACAGAAGTACCTGTCAAAGAAGACTACTGGCCTCAAACAGATGCCCTACACTGACCATCTCAAAAAAACTCCAGCTTTACTCTGTAGCATATCACCTACTCTAAGGAGATCTCTGCCTAACATATAAGCTATGTTATACCCAGAGCTGTTGGACATGCTACACCTAACGAAATCCCAAACCCTCAGAGCTACGCACTCTAAGGACCTAAACCTTGTCACCACAATAAACAGGACATGCTGGAGGAATAGATTTCTGTCCCAGAGACTTCCTATACTCAGGAACAAGCTACCCATCTATGTCAAGCAAAGTTCCTCATTAAGCACTTTAAGAAAAATCTTGATAAGTGGATGGGAAATAAGAAATATACCCCGGGGATCCCTTCTGTGGCTCTGCTCAACAGGGGCACAAGAAATTAACTTTCTTTGGTGGCATAAGCCAGGGAACCTTGTTGGCTAGGCTATCTTAGGCCCTTGGTCAAATAGCCTAGTTACTACCTATGAACCTATGCAGAGATAGCCTTAGATATCCATAAAGAGACAGTCTATTTAGAAACCACCTTCAAGGGCCTTGGGTAAAAGAAGACAAACAGCTTGTCAGACAATCTAATGGGTTTGGTAGTGTCCAAATAATACCCGAGCTGCCTGTGTAGGGAATATAGAAATCTTTCACAAGAATTTGGAGGTTGAGGGAAGACAAGAAGGTTAATGGTCTGATTCAAGGATAGCTCATTAACCACCATAGGCATGAAGGAAACGTTAGTCCTAAAGGAGACCCAGTCTTTACAGAAGATGATACAAAGACGGATGGCATCAGGGCTCGAATTTCTGATACCCTCCTGGCAAATGTGAGGGCCGCGATCAGGACTGTTTTCCAGGTACATAGCTTCAGTGAAGCAGAGTGGGTTGGCTCAAATGGAGGTAAAATGAGTTTTTCAAAGACAAAATTTAGGTCCCATGTAGGAGGGATTGGCTTACGAGGAGGTATGATATGGAGAACCCCTTTCAAAAAGGGGAGGGGGGGTAACCTGCGGTGATTGCCCTTGGCTAAAAGGTGAAGGGAAAACCAATACAGTTTTGGCCAGAAGGGAGTCGCCAGCAGGATTTTTTAGTTTGCCCCTCTGAATCTTCAGGAGGACCTTCTGAATCAGTGTGAAGGGAGGAAGGTACATCCCCAGACAAGAGAAGCAATCCACTTTACAGGCCTGGGGATGTGGATCTCTCGTGCAAAACAGAGGCATCTGCCTGTTCTGGTAGGAGGCAAACAGGTCTGCCTGAGGAATACCCCACTTGCGTACAAGATCTAGGAACACCTCTCTGTGAAGCATCCATTTGTGAGAGGGTGCAGAAGTTCTGCAGAGTGTGTCAAACATTACTTTCTCTGCTGAAGGAATGTACACTGCTTGCAGGTGGATATGTAGAATTGAAGCTAGAGACAAAACCTGTACGGGTAGGTTGCAAAGAGGGCAAGACCTTGACCCCCCCCCCTGCTTGTTTATGTACCACAAGACAGTCATTACTGGACTATGTTCAAAGTGCCTGGTAGGAGGACTGGTTGGAAGATCTGCAGTGCTAAGTAAAGGGGCCCTCATCTTTCATATTGATGTGGTCCCTTTGCCTGAGTGGAGACCACTCTCCCTGAACTTTACTTAGATTTTGCTAGTGTTGTAAAACTGCCCCCCAACCCAGGTCTGTAGCATCTGTGAAGATTTGCTGTGAGGGTGGTGAGTAACTAAGGGCATTCCCTGGTTGAGATTGATGGCTGTAATCCCCCATTCCAACTCTTGCTTCAGGCATGGTAGTAATTGAAGGGAGATATCCAGAGGATGAGAATGCTGGTTCCAACGGAGCCTTTAGTACCCACTGGATCTTCCTCATACGCAGCCTTGCCAGAGGAAGCATTTGTATCAAGGATGCCATGTGGTCCAGAACTCCAAGGAATTCTCTGGATGAAAGTGTTTGAAGAGAGAGAAGCTTCTGAAGGTAGAGTGAAGTCTTTTACCTTCTGGCAGGAAATGAAAGCTGCCATCTTTGTCAGTTCTTATCCTGCACTCTAGAAAGACTGCGTTTTGCAGGGGTCAGCTGGGACTGGGTCTATATTAGATCAGTGAACGCTTAAAAAGCAAACTCTGATCCATCGAACTTAGGTAAGTGAAAGCTTACAATCTCAAACTGTCAGAACAGCGATTTTTTTCCTAGGGGGGAAAAAAAAAAAAACGCTGTTCCAAAACACATACACACAACACACACACCAAACAGCAATCCACACACATACACCTAAAATCTCACACCTAACCCTACACTAAAAACTATACACACGCTACTAACTATCCACTTACCTTAACCCAAACCCTAACCCTAAGGTCCGTCACGCACACTCAGCTCACCTGCTCCCTAACCCTAACTCACCTAACCCACCCTAACATCCACACAATGCCCACTTACCTGAACCCGATCCGTAACTTTCCTCCACAACACTGAAAATACCGAAGCAATAGAAACGGACAACCAAATTCTTTCCCTAGGAAAAAATTTGAGTTTCTGCTGCTTCGATATTTTCCACTTTCGCTTACCTAAGTTTGATGAATCAGCGTTCGCTTTTTTAAGAGTTTGCTGATCTAATATAGACCTGCAGGGACTTCTTGTGGTTTACAGTGAAAGCCAGGTATGCAAGCTTCTGGTCACCAAGTGTAGGTGATGTGGCAGGGTGTGAAGGTCCTGGTGAAGTATGAACAGGTCGTCTAGATATGGGTATGTTTAAATTCCCTGTGTTCGGCAGTTGACAATCACTTGTGCTAGACACTTTGTGAAAACCTTGGGAGCTGTGGAGAGCACAAAAGGTAATGCAGAAAACTGAAAATGCAAGGAACCTACTGATAAGAATTTCTTGTAGCAGGGTGAATAGGAATATGAAGGTAGACGTCCTTCAGATCCAGGGATACCATAAAATCCTGGTAAAGAATGAGGGGCAACAGCAGCTGCAAGGTGAGCATTCTTGAGTGAACCTAGAGATAAAAGTTGAGTATAGACAAATCCAGAATTGGTCTCCAAGCACCATAGTTTCTTAGGACCAAAATATACCAGAGTAAAATCCCTTGTTTATCTGCTGTGGTGGGACCTTTTCTATGGTGCCCTGGGCCTAAAGTTGATGTAGAATAGAGGGAAAGATGAAGCTGGCTTGATGGGGGCTGTGGTATCCCCTGGAAGGAGGCTAGGGCCTACCAAGTCATAAAATAACCTTTTTAAATTATGGAGAGGACCCAGACTTATGAAATGATCTTCTGCCAGAAGGGTAGGGGGGGGGGGGCAAAGGGATAAGGGAGTGGAGAGAGGTAGTGGGCTTGAGTCACAGTTGAGGGGTTCTGTCCTGTTCAGACTGCCTCTGAAAGAGTGTTATTACTGGAGGAAGGGGGTCTAGGAGAGAAATGTTTCCTAGGTTGCCTCTGCCCTTTTGCCTGTAATGGAGCAGAATAAGATGACAGTCGCCTAACAAAGGTAGTCCTTTGAGGGTAGTTTTAGTCCTTTGAGGGTAGTTTGTATGGTACCTAGGAATAGGTGAAACAAGTAAATGTTTTAAATGTTGCAACTACTTTCTCTTTTCTTGCAGGTATTGGAGGAGTTCTGCAGAGGCATCACCGAAAAGGGCCTTACTACCTCTTGGTGTATCGAACAACTTGGTTTGAGCATCCATAGTCAGAGGTTGTAGTCTCACCCAGGAGTATCTTCGCAATATAGAGCCTGAAGCTGCAGATTTTAAAGAGGCCTCCACTGCCTCACAAGTGACTAGACACTCCATTAAGTGCAGTTACGATGCAGTGGAGAGAAGAGAGTTTAGTTGGGTCTTAGCAGGCGAGTCTTGTACATCAGGTATGATGGCTGAAGCCTTAGAAAGTGTCCAGGACAAACCTGGCCATGTGGGTTTGATAGTTTAGGGCTCCGATAGCAAGAGTGGAAGTATAGACATTTTTCCTAGCCTATCCATAAACTTGCGGTTCTTGTCAGTAGGGAGTAAAGAGGTAGAAGGCAGCTGCCTAGAGGATTTGTCAGCTGAGACTGCTATGACTACAGGGGGGTTCTTGAACAGGTACAGACTATCCTGAGGAACTTTACAGAACCTGTCTGGGCATTTAGAAGTTGGGAGTTGAAAGTCAGAGACCTGTGAAGCAGCCAGATAGGCATCTTGAAAGGCTGGAAAGCAAGGAAGGAACTGCAGATGGTGAGGGTTGATCCATATGTACCAATTCAAAATACCTTTTTTTTTTATTCTGAGACATCTGAGGCCTGTCATTTGAAGTGTTCTCTCATGAGAGAGATGGCACCTCCAAAAGAAAAAATTCTTCCCCTGGAGATTGAGGACTGATAGAGTCCTCTTCCTCAAGGGTAATGAAGTCCTTGGAGGATTTAATTTGAGAGCATTAAGGTAATGAAGTCCTTGGAGGACTTAATTTGAGAGCATTAAGTAGGGTAGTCTTCAGAGGAGTATTCTTCCTCTGACTCAAAGGCCTGCACAGGAGTAGGAACAGGGGGATGTACCCATGACTGTAGGGCCAGGAATGCCCAAACAAGATTTTGGGAGAAAACCTACCATCCAGGAGCAGATTACGGTTTTCTCTTCAGAGAAACTGAAGGATGGTTCAATTCAGAGGCCGCCAGGGAGAACTGTAGAGCAGGAGTAGGCCCATCAGATGCCACGAGCTGTGGTTCCCCCTCATCAGGTACTGATGGCTGATCAACCTTAGTGGACATATTCAGTGTTTCCATCGGGCTGGCTTCCATTCTCTGTTCCAAATGAGAAATAGACATCCGATGGGACCCTGGGCTAACGTCTGCCTAGAGAGAGTCTCACCAGACTCCTGAGGTACAGCATGGGTGTTGATCCTAACTTTTTTGGCTTTCTTCCTAGATGGCTCGGCAGAAGTACCTACACCCTGCCCTCCATACCCAATGCTAGACACCGGTGTCTCTGGTTCTCAAGAAACAGTTTGAGAGCGGCCAGATGGCTGCGAAAAGCTTTAGGCACAAACGATTTACAAATGTTGCACGAAGTATGGTCATGGGCCTCCCCTAGACAAAAGCACTTTTCATGCACGTCCTTGTGTGGAATTTGTCTTCCATAAGCACACTTCCCCTTTCTAGTTGACACGTATGGCTGAAAAGCTAAGGAATATATTAAAAATCCAAAGGGTACTTACCTGTAGTGGACAGTCATCAAAACGAGCAAACTGCTTCCCGAAGCTGGCAACCAGAGGTCCACAGATCACTGCAGCAAAAAAGTTCTGAAGTGGGTACATGCAGACATCACCTTTATAGCCAACATTGGTTTATGGCTCTGACATCAAACATACTCCTGCTCGTAAGACTTTGGTATACTGGCCGAATGTCCGGTGCTGCAGGTAGCAACCTTCCTACAGTTATGAATACTGCAACATGAGAATATAAGGACATCTAGCTCTATCACTCCTTTAGACAAGGGTAAAGAAGAGTCTGGTCTCATGGATTACCCCTACAAAGGGGAAATTTCCTCCCATTATCATGTGTAACCTTGACAAATGACCAAGAACCCAGATGTTAGAAATTAGCTGTTGCCAAACAGAAAAGTGGAGATTCAGACTTTCTGGAAGGGAATAGGGACTGCCATGGTATTGGGGGGGGGGGCACAGTCCCTTAAATAGTACAGGCCTTGGTTTTGCAAGGGGGGGGTGTATTCTTTTTGGAACCCCCTTACCATTTCTTCTTTAATGTCCAATTATCAACATTTTCATGAAACTATTTTTTTTTTTTTTGCCAAAACAGGATGAGGAGTTAACAGAATCCTCTAGAAAACATGTTAAAGGGGTATGAAAAACCTTAAGACACTCCCTGCATCAGCTTAACCTCTCACCACATTTGTTGACAACCTCTGCAGTAGACAGACAAAAAAAACTAAATCTCTATCCAACGGAGAACTTAAAATTTAATTTTTTGCACGAGAGGTTCTGAGAAAACAGCCAAGCAAACATCCGCAAAGCAGTCCCAGCGGCCAAATCCATGGAATTACAAGCAGTCATGCACACACTTTAAACAAGCTGTGACTTGTAAAATGGAATTAAACCATTTAAAGCAGATTTTTCCTCACAAGAGACTGCAAACAAAACATTCCTCATACTTTCACAATTAAAATAAATTTAAACATAGGAACCTGGCAATTTTGAAAAATCAAAGTTACAGAAGCACACACTTCCTTCATACTTGCCAATTATTTTCCCATCCTTGTCAGAAAGTGTAGGACTGGAATAAACTAAATGTTTAGCAGTAGGATTAACCAGAGCTATAGCTGATGGGTTTGGGATGAATGCATACAAATTTAAAAGATTCAAAAACTTATAATCTACTGCCTTTTTAAGGGCAGCAGATGGACTGTCAAGAAAATTACTGGCAATGACACTTACATCCTCCAAAGCTGACAACACTGGAGGAATGGCGGAAGGTTCGGGAAATTCTACCTGTAACCTCTTAATATTTTCTTTGGGACTGAGAAATCTCTATGTCGCCACTCTGAACAGTAGCACATTCTGGAAATAGTCTCAGAGAAGTAGACCTCCCCAAACAGGGAGAATATGTTACTGTACTCCTCAGATTTTGACTCTGTAATCTGAAAGAAACCTGTGCACTTGTCCCTTCATTTTCCTGCCCAGATTCTTAATAGTGAATCTCTTCAGGAAAAAGAGGCATTTCTCTTTTGCCATAAACCACCTTATAAGAAGGATCAACAGCTTGAATTAAACCCTGAGCTAAGTCTA
>NC_056725.1:1767001624-1767065563 GCF_019279795.1 Protopterus annectens
GTGTAAGGACTGCAGCAATGTGAGATGAAGAACATCCACATTGCAAAGTATGCTTTCCAACTTGTTCAGCTGAATGCAGTAAATCCTGTAGCTCTATTTTCCACACAATCAGAAATCAACATAATTTTCTGTTTTAGTAAGCTCATGACATGCTGTTGATATTTAAGCATATGAAATTGACAGTTGAAAGCTCTGATTGCCAAGGTTGCAGACGTATAAGCCTTCTTACCAATCTATCCAACGTCCTGGAGTCTCTATCAGAAGGGGTAGGATTTTTACCTGTAGAAGCCTCAACACCCTTGGGACCCTGAGAAATAGTTTCAGGGTCAGCAGTAGGGTTTTTGAAAAGAAACTTCTGGGAGTCAAGAACCCTGTAGTATCTGTCAGGCTTACTAGGAACCAGAGGCAGGAAATCAGGACCCATATGCTGGATTCTGAGAAAACATCATAAACGATGTCTAAAACAGGAGGTATAGCCAAAGGCCTATGCTGAGGAAGAAGAAAATCCCCAAGCCTCTTTTTGGATACTGAAAAGTCCTGACTCTCTCAGTGAAAATGTTCCCTTAAGGTATGCAAAGTCTCTCCAAAAGAAAAATCCTCAGGAGAAGCAGAAGGGATGGATTCTTCTGCATCAGAGTCTTCATAAGGGGGGATAGGAAATTCCTGATCAGAAGAGGAATCAGAAGAAATGGAAACCTGATCTGAAGATTCATAATCAGTGCCTTGCCTAGGCCTCTTAGCCGGACGGGGTTGGGAACCCCTGATCAAGGTAAATAAATCCTCGGCCATTTTGATAATTTGTTTTTTTAGGCATAGGGGCCTGAGCACATGGCTCATGCGTCGGTTTTTTAGACATGGTAGTAGGTTTTGGCTTTTTGATGATTGCGTTGGCTTAATATACAAATCTTTAGGCCTGAAAACACCCACAGAAGCCGGTGCCTTCACAGCAGCTCCGGACCTATCTAAGGGAGAAACATCCAATAAACAACATTCAATACTTTAAGAATCTGGCGGCATACCAAATGGGTCTCGGCAGAGGTCTGTGACTCAAAGGTAGCGGGCATCAGGGGCTGTGAAAGCGCCTCACTGCGTACCGGCGACTGGCTTAGGAGAAGCTTCATCGGTTTTGGACCTCGATGGTCTGTCTCTGTCTTTTTCTTTGTGTTTTTTGTGAATTCCGGTAGTTGGATTGCTAACCGACGACATTTCAGGATAGTTAAATCTTGAACCAAAAGTATTTAGAAGCAAAAATATACAGACACTTAATAGTGCGTTGGTTAAATTTAGCACAAAACCGACAGCAAAGCACGTTGTGGTCAGAGACTAGGCAAGGAATACAGTACAAATGAAAATCCTTATGAGATATTTGCTTCCCACAAGTAATACAATTATTAACTTTTACTGACATCGGTAAGGAGCAAGAAAAAGTTTCCCCAACGGGGTACTTGGCTTTAGTTTGAAGACATTAGTTCTGAAACACGAAAACAAAACTTTCAGGAGTGGGCCGACCGGCACTTGCGAACTGCTTCTGCTTCAGGCACCGCACGACAAGAAAGACAGATTAAAATGGCGTCGGCTGCATGTTTTATACCCCCTGACGTCATGGAAGAGGAGACAGCAACCAATGCAGGACCCAAGACTTTGTTGTTCAGGCCGACTGAGGGCAACCTGCCAGCAGATTACCTCAAATGTAATGACTGCAACAGTGAAACACGAAGAACATGTGTAAACTGATCACAGCTGGTTGGTCTTGCTCTGACATGCAAGCTTGTCAAGATTGAGAATAATGGAAAAAAGAAGTTATGTACTCAATGTAATGTTCCATCTGAGTAGTTGTACTTCATTTGTCTTCACCATGTGGGAATACGGATCCGTGTCAGATCCGAATCGGCGAAGATTACAAGCATCAGCTCCGAGCTCCAGACTCCTCCTCTTACCCATAATCCACCTCCCTTCCATCCCCAGATCGAATTTGCTGAACTTACACTTATAACCAGAATGGATAACAACTTGTGACCTATACTTACAGCCCGCAGGCTGAACATGCGCCAAAGGTCCGGGGGAAGGAGGGAGAGATGGTTGAAGACAAACGAAGTAAAACTACTCAGATGGAACATTATGGTGAGTACAGAACAACTTTATCTGAAGTAGTTTACTTCATTTGATCTTCAACCTGTGGGACAGAGTCCCCAGCTACTAAACTCCTGGGTGGCCCTCATGGAAGGATATTCCTGAGCACCGCAGAGCCAAAGGATAATCTCTTACTTGTCAAATCCAATTTATAACGGGAGATAAATGTACGAGATGAGGACCAAGTAGCTGCTGAGTAAATGGCATCTAAAGATACACTAGACCAGAAAGCTGCAGATGTTGCCATGGACCTGGTGGAATGAGCTTTAACCTGGCCTGGAGGAGACATGCCTTTCTCCTTGTAGTCTTGCAGGATGCATGAAGAAATCCATCTAGCTATCGTGACCTTGGAAATAGGTTTGCCCAAAAAGGGTCTATATAACGAGACAAACAATTTATGAGATTTACGGAAATGTTTTGTCCTGTGTAAATAAAATTGCAACTTACTGTGAACATCCAACATGTGTAGTTTGTTCATAGGTTCATAGGTTTATACTAGGCTATCTGCCCCAAGGCATTTATAAGCCTAGCCCAAATTTTTGTGGCTTACGCCACCCCTTATATGAAAAAATACTGTGCCCATTAGTTTGTTGTGCCTCTGTCCAGCAGTGACACAGAGATGATTCCCAGGGTAAAACTACGATCTCCCATCCACAGGTCTAGATTTCTCTTGAACAAAGTCAGCGAGATGCTCTGCCTCACATGGACCGGGATTTTATTCCACAGCATAGGGAGTCTCTGAGTGATAAATCTATCCCTCCAGCACGTCCTATTTATATCCGTGCTAAGGTTTAAGTCGCTTGCTCTAGTGGTTTTGGTGGATTTGGATTTTTTGAGGTGGAGCATGTCCATTAATTCCGGGTTGGACATGGCCTTGTATGTCAGGCACATGTCACCTCTGAGCAGACGGTATGCAACTGAATAGAGCTGGAGTTTCTTCAATCTGGCAGCATATGACAGATTTTGGAGTCCCTTTATCCTTTTGGTGAGGAACTTTTGGGGTCTCTCCAATTGCTGCAGATGTCGGGTGAGATACATCCCGAATGGGGCATTGTACTCTATCATTGGTCTGATAAGTGAAGAGTACAGGGGAACAATGACCTCACTAGATCTGGATGTGAATCCCTTCATGATCAGGTGGGCAATGTAGAAGGTCTTTCTAACCACTTTAGCAACGTGAGTGTCAAAAGAAAGGCCACTGTCAACCTGGGTCCCCAGGTCCCTGATGGCAATCCACTAAGCACAGAAGAGGCTACCTATATGGTAGCTTGGGGTTACCTTGTTTTTCCCGAAGGGTATGACTATACATTTTTTGGCGTTTAACTTCAGGCCATGGCTCTGGCACCAGCTATCTGTTTCCGTGAGTCCCTTCTGAAGGATATCCGTGTCCGATGCATTTTCCACTATGGTGCCCAGTTTGCAGTCGTCTGCAATCAGCCAAAGTCCTCCCATGTTGGCCTGTACTTCTGAGAAGTAGATGCCAAACAATAGGGGGCCAAGGACCAAGCCCTGTGGGACACCACTTGTGACACAGCGCCAGCAACTCTAACCCTGTGGGTTCTGTCCTTAAGCCAGTTTGCAACCCATCTTGTGACATATGGGTTTACATTTAAGCTGGTAAGTTTTTCTACAATACCCGAGTGGGGTATTGTGTCGGAAGCCTTTGCAAGGTCAAGGTAGGCTGTATGGACTGCCTTTCCCTCATCAATGGCCTTGGTGACTGTTTCGAAGAAGTCGACCAAGTTCAAAAGGCATGATCTTCCCTTGACAAAGCCAAACTGGGTCGGGTCCAATGTCTGCAAGTCCCCTATATCTTTGTTTATGAGCTCCATTATGATCCTCTGATATGATGTATGATCCTATGATATGATGGATTGTATTCCATTTTGTTGGTAAAATTGGGAAAGAAAACAGGCAAATTTATAGCCTGATTGATATTGACTGGTGATGCCACCTTAGGAAGAAAGGACAGACTGGTGCGAAGGGAAATTAGAAGTTATGTACTTACCATAACGTCCCATCTTAGGTGGATTAATTTGTCTGCAACCTGTGGGTTATGGATCCGATATCGGATCCGAACCGGCATGATAATCCAGCTATGGATCCGAGCTCCTAGCTCCTCCCCTCACCCATAATGCCCTGCTCTCCCTACATGACCTCAGATAGAGTTTGCCCTGAATCAAAATACCCTGGAAAGGGTAACACATAATATGCAGGAAACTGACAAGGCCAGGGGGATAGGAGGGCGGGATGGTTGCAGACAAATGAATCCACCTACTCAGATGGAACGTTATGGTAAGTACATAACTTCTAAATCTGAAGTAGGAGATTCATTTGCCTGCAACCTGTGGGACAGAGTCCCCAGCTACCTGAATCTTGGGCAGCCGTCATGGAAGGATATTCCGGAGCACCGCGGAGCCAAAGGATGCTCTACCTCTAGATGTGATATCCAGCTTGTAATGAGAAATAAAGGTATGGGATGAAGCCCAAGTGGCTGCTGAACAAATGTCATCCAGAGGAATCCTAGCCTTAAAGGCCGCTGAGGTAGGAACTGACAGAGTTGAATGGGCATGGACTCCCTCCGGTGCGGGCCTCCCAGAGGCTTGATAAGCTAGCAGAATACACTGCGAAATCCAGCATGACAAGGAGACTTTGGAAATTGGCTTACCCAGATTGAATTTGGCAAAGGAAATGAACAATTGGTCGGATTGCCTATGACCAGCTGTCCTGTTAAGATAAAAATGAAGCTGCCTGTGAACATCCAAGGAATGCAGCTTGTATTCACCCTTGTTCTGATATTTAAGAAAGAAAACAGGGAGGTTAATGGACTGATTAATGTTTGCTTCTGAGGCTACCTTAGGAAGAAAGGAGGGATTGGTCCTGAGGTATACGCGGTCCGGATGGAAGACCAAGTAAGGAGGCTTTGAAGATAAGGCTTGAAGTTCCGAAACTCTTTTGGCCGAAGTAATGGCCACTAAGAAAGCAGTGGCTTAAGGGATAAAAATTTAAGATCTACTGTGGCCGCAGGTTCGAATGGAGGAGCGGTCAAGGCCTGAAGAACCAAGGACAGATCCCAAGGAGGAACCACTTGCTTGACAGGGGGCCTAAGGAGAAAGGTGCCCTTAAGGAAGACTTTACACAATTTGGCAGACATAAGCGGTCCAGAGTCACGACCAACATGATAGTGAAAAATGGCCGCAAGCTGCACTTTGACTGTGGAACTAGTGGCACCATCATTAAAGAGAGTGGTTAGGAAGTCTAGCACCAGAGGAAGGGGAACCATGAAGGGATCTAGACCTTGCCGCTCTGCCCAAATGGAGAATCGTTTCCATTTACTGCAGTACACTTTCCTGGTAGATGGTTTATGAGCCGCTACCAAGATGGCCTTAACGGGAGACGAGATACCGGGAGTCCTAATTAGGAGTGGAACTGGAGCAGCCAAGCCGTTAGCTTCAGGTTGTCCAGATTCGGAGTTGGTAGGTTCGATGGATGCGATATCAGATCCGAAATGGGATCTAGAATCCAAGGTGGATTCACCGAGTGAGACCTTAGGAAAGGGAACCAGATCTGTCGAGGCCAGAATGGGGCAATGAGGATCATTCTGCACCCCAACCGAGAGGCTTTCTGAAGAACTTGGAGCATCAGAGGCAAAGGGGGGGTAAGCATAAAGAAGACCAGGAGGCCAAGCATGCACCAGAGCGTCTCTCGGGGAATCCCCTGGAGGAGGGATTAGAGCGAAAAAACTGTCGCACTTGGTGTTTAAGGGAGATGCAAAAAGATCGCAACAAGGAGTTCCCCATAGTGAGAAGATACGTTTCGCTACTTGAGCATTGAGAGACCACTCGTACGGGGAGAGAATGGTGCGACTGAGCTTGCCCGCCAGGATGTTGGACCGATGTTGCGATGAGAAAGCGGTTGGAGGAGATCGCCCATTCCCACACACTCATGGCTTCTCGACATAAGGGATAAGACCTGGTTCCCCCCTGTTTGTTGATGTACCAGACCACCGACATGTTGTCTGACTGAATTGCAATTGTTCCCAGGGGAAGAAAATTCTGAAGTGCTCGCAACGCCAAGAGCACTGCTCTCATCTCTAGAACATTGATATGCAGGGAGGTCTCAGCGTCGTTCCACGTGCCTTGGACCGTCCTGCCTGCAAAATGCATCCCCCACCCAAGGCGGGAGGTGTCCGTGGTCACCGTGGCGAGAGGGGAAGAAGCACAAAAGGGGCAGCCTCCGTGGAGATCCTGTGAGTGGAGCCACCACATGAGGGACCGCTTGCAAGCCTTGCTGATCGCAATGGGATGATGCAGAGGTAGAGCAAGGTAAGACCACTGAACTTGAAGTGTCCACTGAAGGACCCGCATGTTGAACCTGGCGAGAGGAAGAAGAGATATTGCTGCCGCCATGGACCCTAGAGCCCTCAGGACCAATTCCGCCGGAACAGAGCTGGAGTGGAGCATGGCCCGCACCTGGAGTTGCAAACTCTGAATTCTGTCGGCTGTGAGGAACGCTCTTAACTCCCTCGTGTCTAACCTGGCACCTATAAAATCTATCAACTGAGTAGGGGCCAGGTTGGATTTCGCTACATTTATTGATGCCCAAGCGGGGAGCTAGATGAAGAAAGGAGTCTCGCGCCAATGCTAGTAGATGCCTTGCTGGGGCGGGAAGGATCCAGTTGTCCAGGTATGGGAAGACCTGCACCCCCTGAAGCCTCAGGTGGGCCGCAACCACTGCTAATACTTTGGTGAACACCCTGAACTGGTAGTGACTGGCTCCCAGCCGGAAGCGAAGAAACCTCCTGGAACGTCTGTCCATTAGTATGTGGTAGTACGCATCCTTGAGGTCTATAGAGCACATCCAGTGATTCTTTCCCAGAAGGGGAAGGATGGATTGCAAGGTGACCATCCGGAACTTCTCTTTGGGAACTGCCAGGTTTAACAGTGACGGGTCTAAAATTGGTCTTAGGTCCCCCGTCTTCTTTGGCACTAAAAAGAACCTGGAGTAGAACCTTGATCCGATCTGGTCTGGGGGGACGGGCTGGATGGCTCTTTTCCCCAGCAGATGGCCAATTTCTGCCGAAGCGGCCTCCCACTGACCGGGTGGAACGTCGGGGAGGGATTTTAATTTTGGAATGTGATGAAAGGGGATCTTGTATCCTCTGGATATAATGCGGAGGACCCAGCGGTCTGATGTTATGGACTCCCATGCCACTAGGTGCTCCGAAAAAAGTCCCCCAACTGCCTCCAGAGTGGAGCAGTCGGGAAACCCCTCAGGGCTGCTGCGCGGGCCGTTCAGAGAAAGGTTCTCTGGACCCGAAGTTCCTGGGAGCCCTTCTGCCCCTGGGGCGGCGTCCTCCCTGTCCTCCTCTGCCACGGAAGGACTGGTTGTCCGGAGCGGGTTGGGATTGCTGCGACTTCCGGAACCACATTCTTCTGGCCCTTTTGGTTCCTAGAGTAGGGCCTCTGGAGCACAGAGAAGCGGATTCCGATGGCAGAGTCTTCCCGTCCTTTTCGCTCTGGGTCAAGGTGTCGCGAACCGTCTTGCCAAAAAGGGCAGAACCATCGAAGCGGGCGTTCGCGAAGGACGCCTTGAAGGGCTCAGTGAAATCGCAACGGCAGAGCCAGGCCTGGCATCTCGTGACTAGGCCTACTCCCGCAGCTCTAGCGGCTCCCTCAGTAGCATGGGACAGCAACCGCATAGAGGTATTTGTCACGGATCGAAGAGTGGCCATACGGGTGGAGTGCAAGAGTTTGTCCTCCTCCGACATGGACTCAAGGGGGGGATGCAGCGTATTCTTTAATAAGATCGCGCTGCATCCTGATAACATGCGCCAGGTAGTTGAGCGCCCTCACTGAGAAGGTCGCTGAACTAAACATACGCTTCCCTAAGCGGTCCATCATCCGAGACTCCTTCCTCAGAGGATGGACTGAGGGACTCTCCTGGGCGAGCTCCCTCTTGGTGGCTGCTGCCGTCAACATGGCATCTACCGGGGGCCCCTTACTCCAGTGGGCACGGTCTGCTGGGGGGCTAAGGATACGGTCTGGCCTTTTGGGGATTGGCTCCACGGTGTCCGGTTCCTTCCACGCCCTGGTGGTAATGAGGTCCACCAGGGGGTCGGCAGGAGGGGACACCCAAGAGGTAGACGGGCCAGTTTCGAATGCCTCCAAGAACACGGACTCGTCCGAGGAAGACTTTGGGGCAGACCACCCCCCCCCTTATGCGAAGCATTTCCATGATGTCTCCAAAGGAGACATCCTTGGGGGGTGATCTTGGGGAGCCTTCCCCTTCCTCCAAATCCATGTCTTCAGTTAAAGACTCGGGGGAGTCTATGTGCCTCCTTTTACACGTATGCTTGCGAGGGGCTTCCTCGGGGGGGCTGTCTGAGGAGCCCTCGCAAGCAGTGTCTTGTTCCAAAGGAACAGCTTGGGGCACTGAAGCGGGCTGTCCCAGTGGTTGGATGGTGGAAGCCTGACCCAGTGCAGATGGAGCGCGGGACGGAGCCGAAGCTAGTGCCGGGGGTCCGGAAGCCCTCAACAGAGCCCTCTCCACTACATCAAAAGCCGAAGGGGAGCCAGCCTCGACCAAAGGATCCGAAAGTCTGCTCCCCCTCGGATCCGAAGAGTGGATCAGAGCCGGCCTCGAGACACTCTGATCCGAGGGACCAGTGCGCTCAGACACAGACAGCGCCAAAGGCACACAGTCCCCCGGATCCGAAGCTCGGAGCCAGGCTCAGAGAGGTCGGATCCGAAACACTCTAGGGCAGTGTCTTATCCAAAGTACCTAGTACTATCGGCGCTGAACCACCCCCGGCTCCGAATGCTCCGAACCCAGGTAGCGGGTCGGAGAAGGAGCTATAGGCTTGAAAAATGGGGTTGAGCTCCCCCCCAGACAGGGGGGAGGCAGGAGCACTCCCATCTGCATCTGGGCCTGGATGAACCTTCTCATCATTCGGTCCAGATCGGCGTCGGAAAGGCTATACATGGATCTCGAAGAGGCTACCGAGGTAGGCCTTGAGTGCCTCCTCTATAGCCTCGACGGAGATCGGGTCTCCTCCTCCTCAGGCCCCGGTGAAAAGCAGACCGGAGCCGAGGAGGGAGAGAGCCAGCAGTCAAGGAGGCCGGAGGAGAAGCCCGCTTAGCTGGCGGGGCCGAAACGGAGGTCTCGGCCCGCCGCTTGTGGTGCTTCTCTCTCCGATCATTTTTTCTTGCCTCTCTCTCCTCCAACCTAGAAGCGGGAGGTTGAGTCCCAGGTGGAGGGGGGGGCAGGCGAGGAGGGAACCGAGGCCTCGGTACCCACCACAGGAGCGGGAGCCGAAGCAGAGTCCAGGGGTAGAAGTCCCGCCAGGACCAGCTTCGACCTCCGCTCCTTCAATGCCCTGGGGTTGAACCCTGCACAAATGGAACATCCAGAAGTGAGGTGTTTACCCAAAGGCATCGAATGCACAGAGTGTGGCCATCAGCAGGGGAGAGCTTATGGCCACACTCAGAGCACTTGGAAAATATTGCCTTAGGGGCTTCTGACATGATTAAAAAAAAAAAAAAAAAAAAAAAAAAAGGACTTTAACAAAAAAATAAGACAGATAACTAGTATAAAGCTAGCACACACGCAAGGCCCCAAACAAACAGAAACTCTGACCAGCGAGGGGAGGGTATAAAGTTAAAGTTTTAAAATTAAAAATATTAAACTAAAAACTAAAACTATCAAAAAATAAAGGGAAACCCAACACAATCACTCAAAACTCACAACAAATATTTAAAATAAAGCTTTCTTTAGGTTTTAAATTTCACTTGGCTGAAGAGCTCAGAATCCAAGACCTGGTTACCAGAGCGGCAAACTAGATCTGAGGTCATGTAGGGAGAGCAGGGCATTATGGGTGAGGGGAGGAGCTAGGAGCTCGGATCCATAGCTGGATAATCATGCCGGTTCGGATCCGATATCGGATCCATAACCCACAGGTTGCAGACAAATGAATCTCCTACTTCAGATCTATCTTTATGAAAAATCATGTACGGAAATTTTATGGACAAGGCCTGCAACTCAGAAACCCTCCTAGCAGAGGTAATAGCGACCAGAAAGGCCATTTTCCACGATAGACATTTTAGATCAACAGTAGCAGCAGGCTCGAAAGGCAAGGCGACCAGTGCTTAAACCTTAATAAGGTCCCATGGGGGACAGGATCTTTGACCGGGGGGGCGTAGCAAAAAAGTACCTTTAATAAGGGCTTTACACAGTCTAGAAGATGCAAAGTATGCAGAATTCTCACCCACATGAAAATGAGAAATAGTAGCCAATTGAACTTTGACAGTAGAAGAACTAGCTCCGTGCTGGAAATAGCTAGGATAGTGGAAATAGGAGCTGTGAAAGGATCCAAACTCTTCTGAGAGGCCCAGAAAGAAAAACATTTCCACTTGCTGCGATAAACCTTTCTGGTTAAAGGCTTATGAGCAGCTACCAAAATAGACTTAAACGGAAGGGGAAAGTCTGTGAATCCTAGAGATCACGGGAACCGAAGCAGCCAAGCCGTGAGCTTCAGGCTGTCCAAATTTGGATGGGGCACCCTGATGGGTGTGAAATCAGATCCTGAGAGGGATCTAGGATCCACTGTGGAGCCAGAAGGCGAGACCAAAGGAAGGGAAACCATATCTTGCGCAGCCAGAATGGGGCAATGAGGATTAACCATGCTCCACAGTCGACAAGCTTTCTGCAGAAACCTCGGGATGAGAGGGACTGAAGGATAAGCATACAGAAGACCGGGAGGCCAAGCATGAACTAGAGAGTCTCTGGGGGACTCCCCCGGCAGAAGGTTCAGAGCAAAAAACCTGACTCACTTCACATTGGAAGGAGATGCGAAGAGATCGCAACAAGGTTGACACCACTCGCTGAAGATCTGTTCCGCTACTGATAGATTCAGAGACCACTCGTAAGGCATCAGAATGGTCCGACAGCCTGTCCGCTAGAATGTTGGACTGTCTCGGAATGTGTATTGCGATAAGAAAGCAGCCGGTGGAGATGGCCCATTCCCACACTCTCATGGCCTCGCGAAAAAGGGAATAAGATTTGGTCCCTCCCTGTCTGTTGATGTACCACACTACTGACATGTATGACTGAACAGCAATCGTCCTCAGAGGAAGAAAGGCATGAAGGGCCTGCAACACTAGGACTGCCCTCATCTCTAGCACATTGATATACAAACTAGTTTCCATGGGGGACCACAGGCCTTGGACTGTCTGTCCTGCCCAAACAATGCCCCCCACCAGAGTTGGGAGGCATCCATGGTCACTGAGGCTTGGGCCAGGGCTGGAACGAAGGGCTGTCCCTCCAAAATGTCCGGAGAGCTCATCCACCATATGAGGGACAGACTTAGGTGGATAGGATAGGTCATTAGTAAATCCAAAAGGGACCAGCAAACTGAAGTCCACTGAAGAATCCGTATGTGTAGTCGGGCACATGGAGAGTTATGGTCGCCGCCATCAAGCCTAGGGCCCTCAATACCGATTCCACTGTTGGGAAATGAGAATGGTAAATTAGTAGACATGCATCCTGAGGTTTTTAACTCTCTCCAAGGTCAGGAACACTTTGCCCTGCAGTGTGTTCACCCTGGCACCAATGTAGACTATCACCTGTACAGGCTCTAGTAGAGATTTGAATGTGTTGATTGTGATACCCAAACTCAGGGCAAGTGTCAAAAAGTAGTCCCTGGTTTGGGAAAGTTGACGCCTGGTGGGAGCAGTAAAGAGCCAATCATCCAGGTACGGAAAGACCTGGATCCCCTGAAGCCTCAGGTGAGCCGCTACCACCACCATCACTTTGGTAAACACCCTTGGGGCTGTGGTGAGACCAAAGGGTAGGGCTCGAAATTGGTCATGATTGGCCCCTAGTCGGAAGCGGAGGAACCTCCTGGAGCTTCTGTGCACCTTTATGTGATAGTAAGCATACTGGAGATCTAAAGAGCACATACAGTTGCTTTCTAGCAGGTACGGCATGGACTGTAGAGTGACCATCCGGAACTTTTCTTTGGCCACTGGACAGGTTCAGGACAGAGTGGTCCAGAATAGGCCTCAAGTCCCCTATTTTCTTTGGCACCAAAAAAAACCTGGAGTAGAAGCCTGATCCGGACTGATCAGAGGGGACAGTTTCTTTTTTCTAGCAGCTTGGAAATTTCCTGTGCTGCTACCTCCTTTTGCGTGGGTGGAACAGGGTTGGTGAACCCACGAAGGGGATAGAATATCCTCTGGATATGATATGCAGCACCCAGCATTCCGTTGTTATGGACTCCCAAGCCGCTGGGTGCAAGGACAATTGTCCTCTGTCTGCCTCCAGAGTAAAGCAGTCAGGGCAACCCCTCAGGGTTGCTGCCAGGGTCTGTCCGAGAAAGGTTAGATACCCAAAGTTCAGTGTACCCCCTCGGCCTCTGGGCTGGCATCCATTCTAACCCCCTCTGCCTCTGGGGAAAGAAGAGCCCCAAGTGTCCCAGGAATACCGAAACTTCTGGAACCACATCTTTTACCCTCTCTGGTTCCGGGAAAAGGACCTTTGAGAATTAGAGATGCGGATCTCGACAGGAGATTGTCTTCCCGTCCTTTTCACTCTGGACTAGCGTATCCTTAACAGTCTTACCGAACAGTGTTGAACCGTCAAAAGGGGCATTAGCAAAGGACGCATTAAAGGGTTCGGCAAATTGGCACAACCTGAGCCAGGCATACGCCTCATGGACATGCCAGACCCAGACGCCCTAGCCGCTCCTTCCGTTGCATGGGAGAGGAGTCACATGGACATATTCGATACAGCTGTCAAAGTGGCCATTTTCATGGAGAACAAAGCCTTGTCCACCTGCGACATGGACTTGGGTGGAGACTCCTCCAGCTCCTTCACCAGGTTGTGTTGGAGTCTCGTGACATGAGCCAAGTAGTTCAGTACCCTTATAGAAAAGGTAGCTGAAGCATACACCCGCTACCCTAGTCGGTCCATCATCTGAGACGCTCTGTCAGGAGGGTGGACCGAGGAACTTTCCCGAGATATTTCCCTTTTAATGGCTGCTGCTACCACCATGGCATCCACAAGGTAGCCCCTGTTCCAGGAAGGCCTGTCTATAGGGGGACTCAAAACCTTATCGGTGTGCTTGGGGGTTGGCTCCACGGTATCAGATTCCTTCCACGCCCGCAAGGTGATTAAATCCACTAAAAGATCTATGGGGGGGGGGGAGACACACCCAACACATAGACGGGCCAGTGCCGAAGGCCTCCAAAAACACAAACTTATCAGAGGAGGGCTTGGGGGCAGACCAACCTCCTCGCTGGCGCAAGATTTCCATGAGGTCTCCCAAGGAGCCATCGTCGGGAGGTGACCTTGGGGAGCCCTCCCCCTCATCCAAGTCTGTGTCCTCAGTCGGGACACAGTCAAGTGCCTCCTCTTTTCATTAAAATAAGTCGTGTAAAATTTAACAGGTTCAAATGGAGAAAACCAACCATATGAAGGATCAACTTTCCAAATATTAGCGGGTATAAGTAACATAAAAGCTGGAAAAGACATATAAAAAAGGTGTCCTATACAATAGACAGGAATAACTTATCATAATGGCTACACTATTCATATTACTTGTACTGAAATGTGAATGGCCTGACAAAAAGGCAAGAGTACTGAATTGTATTAAGAAATGGAGAGTGCAAATAGCAATGCTATGGGAGGCGCACTTGGAAAGAAGTAAGCATTTGAATTTGATAAAAGAAAGGATTTCTGAATGGATCTTCATCAGAATATCAGGGTAAAAGAAAAACAAGGCACTTATACTAATTGTTAGAGAACCTCCAGTACTGATAAAAAAAAAATAGCAATGGTAGATTTCTAGGCATGAGGGGCGACTGTTAATGGAATAAAATTACACTGGCACGTATTAGCGTTCCACCTAAAACTGCAACTATGGAGCTTAAGAAAATTTGGGGAAAAATACTCATCGTTCACCATGGATTATTTATAGGTGGGGATTGCAACTCTATTTGCAATAGTTATTATTCTGAGGGACAAAGAAAATATAAACAAAAGGCGGCAGAATTATGAAGACCTGTATGAAAATAATTTGATATGAAGACGTGAATTCAGTAGTAGGAATTCAGAGCATTTACATATTCCCCAAAGTACAATAACTAGGCTAGACTACACAAATTATATTTCCCAGGACCATGTGCATTTAATTGAAAGCCGGATGCACATCCAATAACTATTTCAAATCATGCGCCAGTAGCAACTAAAGTAAAAATGCAAAGCAATGAAGTGAGAGCCACTGGCACTTCACCACCTACATGTTAAAAAAAGATTTTAAGGAATGGGTAGAGGAAATTACTCAAGACTTGTTAGGGAAGAGAAATTTCTTCAGAGGTTACAGCTGACAAGCGAGATAAAATGAAAGTGGAGTTTAAAACTACGATAGAAATAAAAGAAAAATATATGGTTACGAAATAATTTAGAGGGCCTGGCAAAGGTTCAAGTACTGCAGAATAAAGATAATCTCTCAGAACAAGAACAGGCACAACTGCAGAGTGATAAACAGGAGACAAGGGAGTATCTGGATAATATGCATGAATTTGCAATGACTGCTGTTCTGCAATTGTTGGTATATCCAAAGTGCAAAAGCTTTTAGTGCAATGACTTGAGCAACAAAAAGTAGAAAGGGTCACTGTCAAACTTTTGGAGTCTATAACAAGAAAAATAACTAGCAATTCTTTAGAGGAATTAGTGATTTGGAAATGATGAAAATTTGTGTAAAGTAGAGAAATGTGGAAATCAAGAAAAAAACACAAATGGAAATATTTAAGGAAGACTCAACTATGCCAAGGTTAGATGAAGATGAGGCTCAATAATTAACAGTTAAGATAGGAGATCATATAAAAAATTGTGACTTCTAATCAATCGGCAGTAACTCTCCAAGAATAGATGGTATTCCTGTGGATGGAAACTAGGAGGGAATGGAGTCATAAATATCTGGAAGGTTTTGTCCAACATAATTTTTAAAGGTGAAGAAGCACCAACCACATTTAAGAAAGCTGCGGTGGCTAACACCCACAGATCATAAAGACCCATCAGGCCCAAATTCATACAAGTTCATTACAATTTTAAAACCAAGACTATAAAATATTTGTCTATAGCAGCTAAAAGAATGGCAAAGGTGTTGCCAAAATTGAGAGAGATCAATGTGGTTTTGTGGAAGGGAGTTAAACATCTGACGTTAACAGAGCAATGCTGATTCAGAGGGAAGCAGAATGTAAAAAATTACCACTGCTGTCTGTAGGTCTTGATGCAGAAAAGCACTCGGAGTAAGCTGGGATTTTATGAATAGGGCAATGGAAGCACTTCCATTCCCTGATACAATAATAAGATTAATTAAGAGGATATATGAGGGATCATAGGCAAAAGATAAAGTGGGTGGGTTCCTCTCCAAGTTGCGTCTGAAAAGAGGAACTAGGAAGAGGTGTCCTCTTTCCCCATTTCTTACTTTAATTATATTTAGAGCCACTGGCAAAAAAAGGGACTCAAATTCAAGGATACAACTGGGATGGTAATCAAGAAAAGTTGGCTTTACTTGCAGGCGACTATTAGTTTGTACCTGACCAAAAATGCTGGAAACAGAAATAACACCGTTTTACTTTATGCTTATATATAGTGGTCTCATTTAAACTCAGTCAGAAAGTACACCAAACAATAAATACCACCAGCAAATAAATGACTGAGCAGGAAAAAGAAAGGTTCCAGCATAAAAATAATGACAAAGTTACTGCTCAGAGTCAAGCCAGGCTATCGATAATTCATTATTTCTATGCTTGAGTTAAGTCTCTTCAGACCTTCAATTGAAATATAGCAAAACAAATGTCTATTCAGACCTTGTAAGTATCCCCAGATAAGGAAAAGTAGTTCCAAACACAGGAATAAACGCAATAAATCATTTTATTAATGACAGAAGTCATTGAAAGGATTTTTTTGCGTTTATTCCCGTGTTTGGAACTACTTTTCCTTATCTGGGGATACTTACAAGGTCTGAATAGACATTTGTATTGCTATATTTCAATTGAAGGTCTGAAGAGACTTAATTCATTATTTCTATGCTTGAGTTATCGATAGCCTGGCTTGGCTCAGTCATAAAGTAATTGTACACAAAAAGATGAGTTAAAAAGATTAGGTAATAGTTATTTGCTGAGCCTTTTTCAAATTTGTATGGTATTCTGCACTGGATGAATACTATTTGTGTCTTTATTGTGCAAGACATTGTTTACTAAAATTGGACAGTTACTGGAGGTAGTGTGGAAAACAAAAATGCCAACACTATGAAGTTACAGTGGTGGTGCAGTGGTTCGCGTTGTCAGCTCACAGCAAGAGGCTGTCCAGTTAAATTCTTGGCTGGGGTGCCTTTTGTGTTGAGTCTGCATGTCCTCCCTACTGTTGTGTTGGTTTCCTCCCACATTCCAAAGACATGCAGTAGGTGGATTGGACACTCAAACTGGCTGTGTTTGTGTGTGTGAGAGAGAGAGAGAAGGAGTAGTACGGATGAACTACCATGGGTAGGGCTAGCAACCTGGTGGGTGTAAACCTTGGCTCAAGATGATTGTCACAGTTTAAAGCGACACCCTGACCCCATGCGCAAAATGGGAAAATGGGGTCAAGGATAGCTGCATGAAAACCAAAGTGGACATTTCAGTGTTTTGGAACATTCTGAGACAGTTTCAAGTCTTTCTGCAATATAAAATAAATGAAGATAAAAAATAAGTTATGTACTCACCATAAAGTTCCATTTGTGTTGCCCATTTTCATTCTTCCTCAACTTGTGGGTTCAGATCCAATCCTCGGACCTGACTCAGACGCTTTCTATAGATCTAGGATCCGATTCTAGAGCTCCTCACTTACCCATAATGCTACATTTCCCCAGAATACCTCAGATGGAGTTCGCTGCTAATATATTTACAGTATATTTACATTTACAGTATATTTACATACAGATTATGAATGGATAGAAAGTGACGGCATCAAGTTCAGGAGTTCAAATAGTACCATGGTTCCTAAAGGTATATCCATCAGGTCTCTTATAATCATGGACAGGGGGAAGGGAGAGTTGAGGAAGAATGAAAGTGGACAATACAGATGGAACATTATGGCAAGTACACAATTTCTTTACCTGATGATGTTATTTTCATTCATTCTTCAACCTGTGGAAGAGTCCCCATCAACAAAGGGACGTCCTTGTTCGAATTCTTCCAAGAGAAGCCACCATAGAAGATAGTTCTTGCACATTTGGGATAACTTTATAATATGGTCTATTACTTGCACGGGCCCACATGGAAGGATATTCCAGAGCATTGGAACCAAAAGCATCTCTATTTCTAGAAATAACCAGCTTGCAATCTGCAATAAAGGCATGGGAGTTTAACCAAGAAGCAGCTGCACAAATGGCAGCAATAGAAAATTTGGACCAGGCAGCCTGAGATATAGACATTGATCTAGTAGAATGAGCTTTCAAACATTTAAGCAGTATAAAACCTTTGGAAGAATATACATAAGAAATGCAATCAGTTATCCATTTAGCCAGCACAGTTTTGGAAACTGGCCTTCCCATTCTAACTGTAGAGAAGGAAACAAAAAGCTGGTAAAAATTTCTGAAAGATTTTGTCCTATCTAGATACATCTAGAAGATGAAGAGTATATTCACCTTTGGTTTGGAAATATGGAAAGAATACGGATAGGCTGATCATTTAATATTGTTTTCTGAAACAACTTTGGGTAAAAAGGAAGGATTGGTATGCAAGGTCACCCCATCTTTATAAAAAAATCAAATATGGAGATTTGGATGACAGTGCTTGCAATTCAGATACTCCTCTAGCTGAAGTAATAACTGCCAATAACACAGTCTTCCAAAAAAGGTATTTTGGCAGAGGGTTCAAAAAGGGGATGAACAAGAGCTTTTAAGACCATGGTTAAGTCCCAAGGAAGAGGAGTGGAGTCCTTTATACGAGGTCCAAATAAGAAGGAACCCCCAAGACAGGCCTTACACAATTTGGATGAAGCAAGTAATGACTTTTCTCCAATGTGAAAATTAGAGGTGGCTGTCAGTTGCACTAACAGTAGAAAAACATTCCCAGTCTTGAAAAATTAAAGCAAGAAACGCAAACTGTCGGTATAGGAGCTGTGAAGGGGTCCAAGTATTTTTGCTGAGCCTTATTGAGAAGCTTTTCCATTTGCTCTTCTAGATTTTTCTAGTAGAAACTATGTGAAGACATCAAAATCTTCTGAACCAGGGATAAACGCCTGATATTTCTAGCAATCATCGGCATTGGAGAAACCATGCGGTTAGTTTTAGTCCTGGAAGATTCAGGTGAGTCCGTCCTGATGGATGGGACAGGAGATATGGATTTGGTTCCACTGTCCACGGACAGCGTATTAAAGGAGACAAAAGGAAGGGAAACCAGACCTGTTGAGGCCAAAATGGAGCAAGGAGGATCACTTTGCTCTTCAACCTCTGTGCTTTCTGGTAGAACATAGGATGAGGGAAGGGGAAAATAAGCATATAGAAGACTGGAAGGCCAAATATGGACTAGAGCATCTCTCAGTGCCCATCCCAGTGCCATGATCAGGGTAAACAAAAATGCTGCACTTGTTGGAAGAGGATGCAAAGAGGTTGCAGCAAAGTTGACCCCATTTGTGGAAAAACATGTTTGCCACCAACAGATTTAGGGACCACTCATGAGGCACCAGAATAATTCTGCTGAGCCTGTATGCTAGAATGTTGGACTTCCAGAGAAAGTATAGTTGTGTACCTACCATAAATGTAGATGTTGGAGTGTAATCACTGTTGCAATCATTACACTTGGGTTATCCTGCTGGCAGGCTACCCACAGTCGGCCTGAATTAACAAAGTCCTGGTCCGGTGTCTGTTGCTGTCGCCTCTTCCCTGACATCAGTGCGGCAGGGTTATACAAGATGCAGCAGATGCCATTTTCTTCAGTTTTTCTTGCCCCAGATGTCAGGTGCCCCCAAAAGGGTAGGCTAAAAACATTGCTTATAAAAAAGCATGCCCAAACAAACATTACCTGCAAATACACCACATAGGTTGTGTAGAATAGAGAAATACAGACAAATCCCAGCAAAGAAAGGGGGATGGTGGGTGGGTAACCTGGACTGCAACAGTGAATACACTCAAACATCTACATTTATGGTAGGTACACAACTGTACTATGTTCATAGTGTTTCACTGTTGCAGTCATTACACTTGGGTTGAATCCCAAAGTTGAGGTTGGGCGGCTGGGTCTAAATAGAATTAGGAGTGGCTATGAGGCCCTGCAGAACTGCAGTGGCAAAGCCTGCTCTGGATTTAGAGTAAAGAGGTAAGTGGTAGTGCTTTGTAAAAGTGTGCACTGAAGTTCAAGTTGCAGCTTCCAAAATATCCTTGGTTGGTACTCCACTAAGGAAGGCTGCTGAGGTGGCTGCTGCCCTGGTCGAATGTGGCCCAATGCCCTTGGGCACTGATTTGCCATGTTGTGAAACAGTCTGCTTTGAGATAGCCTTTCCTCGTGATCCTGCAGCATATGTCACTAAAAGTTGCTCAGTCTTTCTGAAAGCTTTAGTTTTGTCCAAGTAGAAGCGTAGCTGTCTGTGCATGTCCAAAGAATGCAGAAGTCTCTCCCCTTTATTCTGTGGATTTGGATAAAAAGTAGGCAAATGAATGGTTTGATTAAGAGCCACACAACACTACCTTAGGCATAAATGTTAGGTTCGTCCTTAGAGAAACCCTGCCCAGATGGAAAATGATAAAAAGGTTCCACAGCCATTAATGCCTGTAACTCAGACTACTCTTGCTGAAATTATTGCTAGGAGCAGAGCTGTTTTCCATAAGAATTTTATCTCGGCTGTATTGGCTGGCTCAAAAGGAGGCAGTGTGAGCTTTTCCAAGACAAAATTGAGGCCCCATGTAGGTATCAGTGCTCTCCTTGGAGGTCTTCTGTTTTTGGCCCCTCTGAGGTGCTGCCTTAGCAGTGGATGTGAAAAAATAGGTTGTTCCGTATTGTAATGAGTTGAAATGGCAGAGGCATGGATTTTAATTGAGGAGAAGGATAGGCCTTTGTCCAGCATCTCAGTTAGGTATTGTAAAATCTGAGGAATACTTGGAACAAGTGTGTCAATTCCTTGTGCCTGGTTCCAAGCACAGAATCTCTTCCATTTTTCTGCATAAGAGTTTCTGGTGCTGGGCCTCCTGGCCTCCAAAATAACCTCCACAACTGCTTTAGAGAGAGGTGTGTTCTGAGTGGTTATATTAATTTGCCATGCAGCCAGACTTAAAGTTCTGAGTTGGCTGTGCAGGATCTGATTGTTTTGTTGGGTCAGTAGATGAGGAATTTGAGGTAAAGTCCAGGTTGGGCCTTGAGACAAGCTCTTTAGGATTGGGTACCAGTGCTGGCGTGGCCTGTCTGGAGCAATCAGGATCATTTTTGGCTTCTCTTGTCTGACCTTTAGGAGTACCTTGGGAAGGAGAGGCAGTGGAGGAAAGGCATATACTGTAAGGGTTTTCCAGCTGAATGATAGAGCATCCACCTTCCATACTTGTTTGCAATAATTCCTTGTGCAGAATCTCTGTAGTTGGCAGTTGTGAGGAGAGGCAAATAGATCTATGTCTGAGTATCCCCATTTCCTTGTTACCATGCTGAAGACTTGTGGATCTAGTTTCCACTCGTGAGGGTCCATGAGGTTTCAGCTTAGTTCGTCTGCCAGAGTATTTGTCTTTCCTGGCAGGAATTGTGCTTGCAGATTCACTTGACAAGTCAATGCTGTGTTCCACAAAGGCATGGCTTGTCTGCAGAGGGGGTAGGAATGTGTGCCCCCTTGCTTGTTTACATACCACATGACTGTAGTATTGTCCGTCTTTATCAACAGTAGTCCTGGATGGAGTAGGTCCTTGAAGGCTGTCAGGGCATTCTGTACAGCTAGCATCTCTTTTTGACTGATATGAAGATGCATTTGGCTTGTGGGCCACGTGCCCTGAATATTTTCCTGCCATGTGGGCCCTCCAGGCATAAGCCGATGCATCTGTTAGTGTCTGCCTGGCTGTGGGCAAAGTGAATGGCTGTCCCTTGTGGTGACAGGCCAGTGCCTGCCCACCATCAAAACTCCTGTTGCAGGCAGGGAATGAGGGCAATTAATATTTCCAGGCCATGGCAATGTGGAGTCCAAACACTTTTTAGATACCGTTGTAGCTTCCTCATATGCAGTCTTGCATATGGAATTAGCAGAATGCAGGATGCCATGAAGCCCAAAGCCTGCAGAATTTTTCTTGAAGGTAACTGGGTTTTTGTTGCCATCTTTTCGAATTAAGAAGTCAGTTGCCTTTGTCTGGAGTGAGATAAGCCATCTGGGCAGTTGTATTTAAGCTTGCACCCAGGAATATTATCTCTTGAGAGGGTGCTAGTTTTGATTTCTTTTCGTTTACCGTGTACCCTAGGCAAATTAGTAATCTTTTTACAAACGCCAGATGCTTCAGTAGAATGTCCTTGCTCTCTACTTGAATAAGGCAGTCGTCCAAGTAGGGATATATTTGAATTCCTCTGTCTGCAAAATGCAATTACTGGTGCCATGCATTTGTGAAGAACCTGGGCGCAGTAGATAAGCCAAAGGGCAGTGCAGAGAATTGGTAGTGCATTGAGCCAGCTATGAATCTGATGTATCTTCTGCAAGATTGTCTGATTGGGACATGCAGGTATGCCTCTTTGAGGTCCAAAGTTATCAGCCAAGCCTTCTTGCCCAGCATGGGCGGAAGTTGCTGCATTGTCAGCATTTTGAATTTTGGAACGTCCACAAAAGTGTTTAGAATTGACAGGTCCAGTATTGGTCTCCAGGCTTTGTCCTTTCTGGGTACCAAGAAAAGTCTTAAGTAAAATCATTGTCCCTGCTCTTGCTGTGGTACTCGCTGAATAGCCCTCATGTCTGAGAGATGAAATTTGCTTTTGTGCCACTGCCCATTGATTGTGGCAGGTCTGGCATACCTTTTGACTTTGAAAGGGTGTGAAAGTGGAACCTGTAGCCCTGAGAAACAGTATTCAAGACCCATTTGTCCTGGGTAATCATGTGCCAACTTTGTGAAAAAAAGTTGCTAGCTTTCCCCCTAAGGGTGCTGCCAAAAGATAAGTGCTTGGCATTGGCAGTGGAAAGTCATTGGGATTGTTTCCTATATGGCTGTAATTTGTCTTTTCCGCTTTTGGAGGTAGAAGCACCCCATTGTTTAGGCCTGTATGAGCCTTGGGGCTGAGATCTGTCTCTAGGGCGTCTGTATCTGCCTCTTTGTGGCCTGTCTGACACTGGAAAGGACCAATTCTTAGAAGGCCAGTTCCTGCTAAATCTGGGTGGCTGAACCTGTACAAAATCCTTTACTGTCTGCATAGATTTCGCTTTATCCTCCATTTTCTTTAACACCTCTTCTGCCTTAACACAAAACAAAGTATCATGCTGTAATGGAGCATCCAATAATTATGCTTTAACATGATCAGGCAGATTCTGTTCCTTTAACCAAGCATGCCTTCGAATGACAGAGCCTGTAACAGCGGCCCTGCAAGAGGCCTCCAGTGAATCAAAACCACATTGCAAAGTATGCTTTCCCACTTGTTCAGCTGCATGCAATAAATCCTGCATTTCCTTGTTTTCAGAACATTCAGAATTTGTCAGCATTTTCTGTTTTAGCAGTGACATTAAGTATTGCTGATATTTAAGCATATGAAACTGACAATTTAAAGCCCTTACAGCCAAGGTAGCAGAGGTGTAAATTTTCCCCCATCTGTCCAGTACTCTAGAATCCCTATCAGAAGGGACAGGGTTTTTTGCAGTGGAAGCCTTGACCCCTTTGGGACCCTGAGATATAGTTTCTGGGTCAGCAGCAGGGTTTTTATATAGAAATGTATGTGAATCTGGAACCCTGTAGTACCCGTCTGGCTTAACGGGTGCAGGGGGTAAAGAGTCAGGAGACAGACCGGACTCTGAAAATACATCTACAATGTCTAGTACAGGTGGAATAGCAAAAGGTCTGTGCTGAGGCAGTAAAAGAAAATCTCTGAGCCTTTTCTTAGATTCTGAGTAATCTTGGCTCTCCCAGTGGAAATGCTCCCTCATGGTGTGCAGGGTTTCCACAAAAGAATAGTCCCCAGGAGGAGAGGCTGAAGTGATAGCTTCTTCAGCATCAGAGTCCTCATAGGGAGGAAGAGAGTATCCCTGTTCTGAAGAGGAATCAGATGAAATGGAAACCTGATCAGAGGAATCATATTCAGTGTCTTGCCTAGGCCTCTTATCAGGAGGGGGATGGGAACCCCCGATCAAAGTAATTAGGTCTTCGGCCATTTTGAGCATCTGTTTCTTAGGCATGGAAGTCTGTCCAGGAGAATGCTGTACTTGTTTCTTTGTCTTGGAAGCGGAGGTTGGCTTGATATTTAACTGTGTAGGTCTGAAAACACCCTCAGAAGCAGATGCCTGCTCAGTGGCTCTGGACCCATCTGAGGGAATAGTTTCCAAAGGCCCAATACCTTGGGTATCCAGAGGCCTAGTTGTCTACACGTGGGAGTCGGAGGCGGCCTGTGGCTCTGAGGTAGCAGGTGTCAGGGGCTGCGAAAGCGCCTCACTGAGAACCAGCGAACCGTCGACTGGCCTAGCGGAGGTTTCGGTTTTGAACCTCGGATGCCTGTCAGTTTCTTTTTCCTTGCACTTTTTATGAACTCCAGTAGTCAGCTGTTCCAACGGCATTATATAGTTAAACCTTCGTCCAAAGTAATGAAAGGTAAAATCATACAGTCACTTAATAGTGCGTTGGTTAAAACAGCACAAAACCGACAACTAGCAACATCATGGTCAGGGCCTAGGCAAGGAATACAGTAAGAATGAAAATCCTTATGAGATATTTGCTTCCCACAAGAAATACAACCGTTAACTTTCTGACATCGGTCTGGAGCAAGAAAAAAGTTTCCCCAACAGGGTACTTTATTGAAGACTTCGGACCTGAAATTCGATTTCGAAAATCTCAGGAGTCGGCCGACCGGCACTTGCGAAATGCTTTTGCTTCGGGCACCGTGCGGCAAGAAAGACTGAAGAAAATGGCGTCTGCTGCATCTTCTATATCCCTGGTGCACTGACGTCAGGGAAGAGGCGACAGCAACCGACACCAGACCAGGACTTTGGAATTCAGGCCAACTGCGGGTAGCCTGCCAGCAGGATAACCCAAGTGCAATGACTGCATCAGTGAAACACGATGAACATTGTGTGTTGCGGTTAGGAAAAGGTTAGAAGAAATTGCCCATTGACAAATGCTCACCGTTTCTCAATGCAGTGGGTAAGATCTGGTTCCTCCCTGCTTACATACCATACTACTGGCATGTTATCAGTCGGTAGTGCAACAGTCCCTACAGGGAGAAAGCTCTGAAGGGCTTGCAATGACAGAAGCACCACTCTCATCTCTACAACACTGATATGCAAATTGGTCTCCTATCGACTTGAGTTGGGTTGCAAGACCCAGGTAATGCCCACCCACCCCAATTGGGAGACGTCCATAATCAATGTGGGGTTGGGGGAAGGAAGAACAAAGGGATGACCTTGTTCGAATTCTTCTGAGAGGAGCTGCCACAGATGAGAGTTCTTGCACACTCAGGATAACTTTATACGTTTCGGCGGGTACGGATGCAAGGACCATTGCACCGCCAGAGGGCACTGCAGAGTTCTCATGTGCAATAGTACTGTTGGGATCAATGTTATTGTGGCAGCCATTGAACAAAATACTCAGAGGACTAGATTTGCTGGGATAGCCAGAATATGTACGCAATCTTAACTTGGAAATCCCATATGGAAATAGGTTGGCTAGACAACTGGCTCCTATGAAGTCTGTCATTTGTACAGACTGTAGTTGAGATTTTTACATGTTGACTGTGATACCCAAAGTGGGAGCTAGATGTAGCAGATAATCTCTGGCATGTATTAGTAGATGCCTGGCTAATGGAGTCAGGAGCCAGTCATCTAGATAGAGAAATGCGTTGAATCCATGCAGTCTCAAGTGAGCTGATACTACTGCCATGCACTTGAACACCCTGGGGGCTGTGGTGAGACCAAAGGGAAGTACTCTTAACTGATAATGACTGGCTGCCAGCCAGAAGCAGAAAAGCCTTCTGGAGCATCTGTTCATTTTGATACAATAGTATAAGCCCTGAAGGTCGACTAAATACATCTAATCTTCCTTTTGTAATAGTGGTAAAATGGACAGGACCATGACCATCTGGAATTTCAAGTTCTTCACTGACCTGTTCAAGAATGTTGGGTCCAAAACTGGCCTCAGTCCCCTGTCTTTTCTGGCACAAAAAAAAAACTTGAGTAGATTCCAGGTCCGATTTGGTCTGGTGGGACCTTCAGGATGACTTTTCTAGCAGCTTTGTAATTTCTAGTGCTGCTGCTTCCCTCTGACTGGTTGAGACATCAGGGAGATTTTTCTTTGGTTTGGGGAGGTGTAAAAATGGGATGAGATGTCCTCTGGATATGATCCTTTACACCCAAATATAGTCTGTGATGGCTGACCAGGCATCTGGGTGCAATGAGAAGCTCCCCTCCCCCGAATGCCTCGGACAACTTCTCAGCAGCACTGTAAGCAGCTGTCCTAGAAGAATCTCGAGATCCTTAATTTTGCAGACCTCTGCCTCATGGGTGGCATCTACCATTGTAGTGGTTTCCCCCCTCTGCTTCTAGGGGAAAAATCTCCCTGCAATTCCTGAAAAGGACCTTGAGATTTTTTTCAACCACATCTTTTTATAACCACACTGGTTCCTGGAAGGTGGTCTTTGTAGGGCAGAAAAATGGACTGAGACAGCAGGCCAGGTCTTTCCATATTTCTTATTTCAGGAGATAGAATGGCGAGGCCAAACAATGGTCATCAGAATTAGCACTGATGGATGCCTTGAAAGGTTCCGCAAAGTAGCAAAGCTGCATCCAGGCAGGATGCCTTACGGTAATACCAGAATTGGCAGCCCTTGAAAAATCCTCTGCAGCACGCAAGATTAACCTCATGAACATTTAATACAGACTGTAGGGTGGCCATACTGTAAGTAATGGTTTTCTGCTCCTCAACAGACATGGACCCTGGGGCACAGCTAGTGAGTTCCTTGACTATGTCCTTCTGTAGTCTGGTGAAGTGTGCCAGGTAGTTCAGCGATCGCAATGCAAAGGTCATTTAAGTGTAACCCACTTACCAAACCTGTCTAAAGCCATAGACTCCCTGGTAGGGGAATGGACAGTGGAGCTTTGCACAGCTAGCTCCTCCTTGGTGCCTGCTGCAACCCCCATGGCATCTATGGGGACACTCAATGCCAGTGTGGTCTGTCTGCAGGAGTGCCAAGGATTTTGTCAGGGCACTTCAGGAGGAGTTCCACAGCATCCAGCTCCTTCCATGCCCTGCAAGAGACGAGATCAATGAGGTCATCTGCAGGTGGGGGACACCCGAGATGTAAATGGGGCAGACCAAAAAGCTTTCAAAAAACCAATTCCTCCTGGGAAGGGGTGGGGCAGTTAAGCCACCTTTCTAGCAAAGGATTTCAAGAATATCTCCAAATGAGACGTTTTCAGGTGGACTTCTTGGGGACCCTTCCCCCTCATCAAAATCTATGTCCTCTGTGATGGACTCGTAGGGAGAATCCAAGTGCTTCCTGTTGCATTTGCTCTTATGAGAAACCACGTGAGTGGGATGTTCTGGAAAGGGATCTAAGAGATAAGGAGCTCTGAAGGCGGAACAGAATGGAAGCTCATCTGGGTTGGCTGTCCTGAATGTGGTAGAAGACAGGACTCAGGCACAGGATCCAAGGAGGTGGGACACAGTCCCAAGGAATTGAGAGTCTGGTTTTCCTGGGCAGACAGAAATCCCCCTCCACCACCTCAAAGGTGGAAAGGGCAGAGGGATGTCAAAGGCAATCCCTCCAAAGCTGAAGTTCCAGGAGCAGGCAACCACTGTGCACCCCCCACCAGAGTCCCTTGTGTCCCCCACTCAGAGCGGGGAGTCTGCGACAAGCTGTCAAATGCAGAAGCTCCAAGGGGAAGAGTCAGCTCAGAAAGCTTCAGAGTCAAAGTCAATCCTTCGGATCTGACAGCAAGGTTCTGGCTCAGAGAGCCATCCTGCTTCAATGTGCTCAGAGCCAAGACGAGCAAATCTGGGTCAGAGCTGAAGTAACAGGTACTTTCAGATCTGACGTCTCAACTCTCAGGGCCTTCTGATCAGAGGACTCTTAAGCGGTTGGTCAGACTGGAGAAGGAGCAACTGGGACAAAGGCAGAACGGCGGCTCACAGAAACTGAGGGATGAAGCTGGCAACATTCTCATCTGGAAATGTGTCCCGCGAAATTTCCTCATCATTCTATTGACCTCCGCTTCCGAAAGACTGCAGGAAGACCTGATAGATGAGGTAAGGAGGAGGTTTGGAAGTCCTTTTAGGTGATTGTTGGAGAAACGGCAATCTGAGTCTCGGAGAGACTGGCTCCAATGAAAAACATGTAGCAAGGGACTGAGAAAGGAGAGGTCTCCTAACGAGCTGGATCCGAATACTTAGGATCCAATGGTCTGGGGACCTTTTTAGGAGGTTTGGTGGTTTGAGAAGCTGTCTTGTCCAGGGAACGCTTTGAGCCCCTGAAGAAAAGGTGCCTACAGAAGAAGCAGGAGATGGAAAAAGTTCCTTTAAAATGTGGTTGCGTCACTAAGGGCATGCTAGTTAAACCTAGCACAAATAGGGCATAGTGATTCCAGGTGCACCAAGCCAAGACAATAGACGCACTCCCTGTGGGCATCAGACTGAGGAATCTTATGCCCACAGGAGTGCATTTTTTGAAACCAGCTGGTTTGTCAGACATACTGGCTATTTTAAGCAAGTAATACATATTTTAGAAAAGAAATGAAGGAAGAATGATAAAAGAAAATACCAACTAATGTACCAAGTAGTACTCGCATACAGAAAAGACTTAAAACTAATAAAAGCTTGGACAGTGCAGCGGTAGCGTTGTCGCCTCACAGCAAGAGGTTCTCTGGTTCGATTCTTGGCTGGAGTGCCTTCTGTGCGGAGTCTACATGTCCTTGCTACATTCGTGTGGGTTTCCTTTGGATGTTCCGGTTTTCTCCCACGTTTCTAAGACATGTGACTGGATTGTTTCTCCCCCTGCCTCCGCTGAAAATTGGCTCCATTCCAAGTCGGACTTTCCGGTAAACAAATGTTAAATAAAAGCTTTTTTTGTTTGTTTTTTTTTAAATAGTAGTCAGAGGGTAAGGAAGAGTAGTAAAAGGAGAGAAACTTTTGACAGAAAGAAACTCTGAAAAAAGAAAACAAAAAACTCACTAAACCCACAAGGAGCTTGAGAGACTTGCAATCCTAGTCGGTCTTCAATGAGCAGCAAATGAGATCTAAGGTATTATGGGTAAGGGAACAGCTCGAAAACCGGATCCTAAAGCTATGGAAAGCTGTCAAGTCAGATCAGATCCGAACCCACAGGCTGAAGAATGGAAATGACATCAGATCAAAGGCTATAGCTGCAAATTAGGTACCCACACGAACTTGTTCAACAAAACCCATTTTTATGGGGATTTGATAAAATGAAGTGTTTAGGAGTATGGATTAAAAGGGATTCTGTTATGACAGCTAAAAATATCTGGGAAGCGACTAAACAAAAGATATACAGGTGCAGATAGGATAAACCATTTTTTTCATCTTACCTTTAAGCATCTATTGCAATGCCACCAGTTACTGGAGAGCCCACATTCTGCCTCTCAGGAGCCATCTTGGGATTAGTGCCTCGGTTTTCTCCTGTTGAGAAAAGGAGTGCAGTTACATTATTTCCTGGAGACTGCTGATCACCAGAAAGCTTAACTGCTTTATAGGTGACAGCTTGGAATCTGTGCTTATATTCTGATTCTGGGTGAGAGCTGGAGTAGAGTGCATTGATTCCCGACTCTTTCTGGTTGGAGTCCCTGTAACTAGCACTTGCTCTATAACCTGCTGGAAAGCATTAGGAAGCCTTAAACTGATCCAAGCACTCAACTCTCCTGGTTAATAAGGAGAAATTAATCGTAGGCACTCAACAGCCTATAACTGCAAAGTACCTTGCCAAGGTAAGGGAAAACAGCTCTTGTACTTTACAAAAAGCATCTAACCAGGCATGTCCAAGGGGTCAGCTTCCAGTGATTTTCTTGTCCACCTGGTGAATCTGGGCATACTGGAGCAATGCAGCAATTGCCTCATGTACACAGACAACCCTCACCTCCCAACACCCAACACTACAACCTGTGAGAGATTCACTTACATAGCCAAACTTGAAGCAAAGCTCTCTCCAGCCAAGATTGTGCTAGACAATCAAGAGAAGGTTAACACCTGCACTACACCTCAAGCAACACATAGCCCTTCAAAACCCACACTACCAACACCCACACAACACTAAACCCACATATGCGGAGGCCCCTAACATGAACCTGCCCAAGAAACAAGGACCTCTGAAGTTGAAACACAAACAAACACCAATCACAACCAAAGTATCACATAGCTCAACACCAGTGTGCCATCCAACAACAGCCCCTAAGGCAAGACAACGTACCCAACACTTTAGTCATGGGCGACTCTACAGTCAGGCACACTGATGTCCCACTCACCAGGCTGAACAAGGAGAAAATTACAGTCAGCTGCCTGTCTGGTGCCAGGATCCACCACATAAAGCTTGCACTCAAGTCACTCCATAACAAGAACAACTACGACTTGGTCATTGTCCATGTTGGAGTGAATGACTTGAGAAGTACCTCTCTGGACTACATGAAGACACATGGAGAGCTCTCGGATCATGTGGCCCAGGCAGGTATGACCCTAGCCCTGAGGTGGCATCCTGCCTTCACCTAGAATGATACCACATAAGGACAAAATGACCGACTTCAACAACTGGCTAAGCTTCTGGTGTCATTCAATGGGATCCAGTATCTGCCTGCCTGGGACAACATGATCGACAAACCATGATGCTCTGACAGAGATGGTCTGCTCATATCGCCCCTGGGATTCAGGTTATTGGCTAAGGCTCTTGCTACCCCTACAGTGCCTTTTTTAGGCAAGGCTCAAAGGACAAAAGCACCACCGTAACAAGTACAAGTATCCAAAATCTGAAGGTAATGCTACTCTATGCTAGTCTAAACCTCAAAATGCACTCTCTCAAGACAGTCCTAAAAATGGAAAACACAAATATCTGTGCAGTAACTGAGACCTGGTTCAAGGCTCCAGAGATCACCCCTGCAATACTAGGCTACAACTCTTGCCACACTTTTCAGCCACCAAACCAGAATCAAAACACTAAAGGTGGAGAAGTATCCATATTCACCAAGGATATTCACACTTTCAGGCTAGTTGCCCAACACAATGCATCCAAAATTCTCCAGGTGCAACTAACACTAGGTAAGACTGCAATTGTAGCTTGCTACAGATCCCCCACCATGCCCCAAGATTCTCACTACACCTTTCTAAACATATTGGAAAATATTAAAATACAACCAAACACCCTAATAATGGGCGATTTCAACTACCCTGCCATTAACTGGGAAAACTACTTGTGTACCAACATCTTTGCCCAACGGTTCTTGGAATTCATAAATTCCAATGCCCTGGATCAACTAATCCAAAGTCCCACCAAGGGCTCCAATATCCTGGACCTGGTTCATTACCAACATGGGAAATCGATGCTCCACACCAGTGGTCAACCCCCTTGATTAGGTCTGACCATAAGCTAATCACCTTTGACATCCACATCCCACCCCCAGTAAGGAAATATCCGTAAAATTCTCCTCCAAGGCCAACTTCATCCTACTCAAGTCATAAGTGACCAACTTCATGACACCCATGCAGACAGGAACTGAAAGTTTGACTGCCGAATCCTACACTAAAGCACTGTACGAGCACATCCACTCGTGCATGAATCGTGGCATCCCAAATAGAACAAAGATGTTCTCCAAAAAAAGGAAGCCAATCTGGTGGTCCCCTGTCATGAACTATACAATGAAAGGAAGAAACTGTTGCAGAAAAAGAGGAAAATCCAGGATGCAAAAACTCCCTCACAAGCCTCAGTAAGAAGCGAAGATCCCTCATAAAATCCTCCAAAGCTAGTTACAAAAATAAAATTGCCAAAGATTCCAAAGACCACCACAAGGCATCCTACAGCGATGTCAAGAATCTAAATGGCAATGCTCATAACTGCTCTGAGCTGCAACAGAATGGCATTATATATACTGATCCTAAGGACATTGCCAATATCCTGACAGATCGATTCAGTGCCAACTTCACCCCCCTCTCACCCCTAAAGGGCCCATCTCAATACAGAAAGATTCCCAAATTCCGGTAATCACGGCCACACAGGTAGAAACTGCACTCTCCAAAGCTAAGAATACAGCATCCATGGGACAAGACCACATGCTGGGCTGTGTACTACATGAACTACAATATGAACTGGCACCTCACCCAAGTGTCATGTTTAATCATAGCCTCACCTCGGGCTTCGTGCCCACCGAGTGGCACACAGCTACAGTTATCCCATTCCACAAGGTGGGATCCACCTTGGATCCTGGGAACTACTGTCCCATCAGTCTGACAAGCCTGATCTGCAAGGCCATGGAACGTATTATCATGGAACTTGTTAAAGACATTGGCAACCTACAAACACTGGACCCCACCCAGTTTGGGGTTTGTGAAGGGCTAATCGTGTCTCCTGAACCTGATTGACTTCTTCGAATCAGTCTCTAGAGCCGTGGACGAGAGTAAGGCAGTCCACACAGCCTATTTGGACCTCTCCAAGGCCTTCGACACCATCCCACACTCTGGAATCATAGATAAACTTACTAAGCTGGGCATAAATCCCTACTTCACTCAATGGGTTCTCACCTGGATTACTGACAGAACCCACACTGTAAAAGTAGCCAACTCCAAATCCAGCTCCAGACAAGTGGAGTACCTCAAGGTTCAGTCCTGGGACCTCTCTGAAGTACAGAACAGTGAGGGACTTTGGCTAACAAAGTTCACAGATGACTGCAAACTGGGCGCCATTACTAAATCCCCAAATGATGTAGATATTCTACAAAAGGGCCTTACAGAAACAGAAGTTTGGTGCCAGAGCCATGGGCTCAAGCTCAATGCCAAGAAGTGTACATTTATGCCCTTTGGGAAAAACATGTACCCATGAATTACCACATAGGTGGCAGTACACTAAACACTGAAAGTGTGATAAGACACTTGGGAACATAGGTGGACAGTGGTCTCACCTTCGATAACCACATCGCCACAACAGTCTCAAAATCCTTGTATGTGGCACATTTCATCACAAAGGGCTTTTCATCCAGAAAAAAGGTTGTTGCCCCACTGTACTTATCCCTCATTAGACCCAGAGTACAATGCCCAGTTTGGTATGTACCTCACAAGACATCTGCAAAAACTGGAAAGACCGTAGAAACACCTCACTAAAAGAATCACAGGCCTAAAGCAGATGCCATATACTGACAGACTAAAAAAAAACTCCAGCTATACTCTGTCGCATATCTACTCAGAGGCGATCTCTGCTCAACATAGAAGGCCAGGTCAAACCCAGCGCTGTTGGACATGCTACACTTAAAGAAATCCCAATCCATCAGAGCTACATGCTCCAGGGACCTAAACTTTGTCATCACAATGAACAAAACATACTGGAGGGATAGGTTCCTGACCCAGAGACTCCCCATACTCTGGAATAGACTGCCCATACATGTCAAGCAGAGAGCCTCTTTGGCCCTCTTCAAAAGGAACCTTGACAACTGGATGGGAGATAGGAAATTTACCCCGGGGATCAAGTCAGTCACCCTGCTACATAGGAGTCTAGGGAATTAAATACTGTGGGAAGAAATAGCCAGTGAATTGTTATGGCTAGGCTTGTATAGACCCTAGGGCCAATAGCCTAGTACCAGCCTATGAACCCAAGAGAAACTGGAAAGTCTTGTTTATGGATATGGATAGCAATACACAAGCGGTAAAAAGGGTATTAGTCCTTTTGGTTTTATATACGTGTCAGACATATTTTTATCAACCACTGGAGACATTGTGGATGGCAAATTAATAGAGTGGAAAGAATTTATCTGGGAGCGGAAGTGGGCAAGGGTCAAGTGGGATAAGCTGATCCTTGCTTCAGCTCATACAATCCTAAACCACCTTGTCCTACTGGGATATTTTAGGGTTACACATTTAAGGCACATATACATAACACAAGCAGAAAGCTGTAGTTCAAAGTCGAAAGGGATGATTATGAAGCAGAAGAGAAATTCAAGAAATAGGACAAAGTTGGATTTTGGATGCAGATCCTTAGCAGCAGCAGCCATACAGACTATTATATTCATTACCTATGAACAATGAAGAAAGGAGATTTTGTTGGCAAGGATGACTGCAATTAAGGGTACAGAAAACAGGCAAGAGGGGGTCAATTATTTACTGGAGTAAACTGGCAAAGGAACCAAAGTACAGGAAGCAAATAACTAAAGAGGGAAAAGGTAAAAATGTAACAAACCAAAAGACATTTGGAACACGGTGCAAAATAAGGCAAGATTTGAATGATCTATGTAATGTTTGATTGATGACTGGATAAATAAGTGATGTATAATATTTGCAACTAAAATGTCAATAAGGTTTTTTATTTATGCAACGTATGATTGTCTACGTCATACATGATACAAGAAACAAAAATAGGGATTTTAAGAAGAGCTCTACAGATGGACCCCACCCCATTCAGTACAGCAAAGAAGTCAACAGTTCTCAAACAAACTGAACAATATCAGAAGACTGAAAAGGCAGGTACAAGTAGGACTTACCCACTTGCAAAAACAGACCGATCCTCTATACAGGACAACAAGAAAGGCAAAAGTTTATGGAAAACTAAAAATAGTGGCAAGCTATAAACCCTGAGCAAAAACCAAGTATGGATCTTTGCCTGCACGGTAGCAAGGAAAGGTCATAAGTTAAAGAGTAATAACCGTATGGAGAACATCGATGTCTGTGCTATAACTGAAACCTGGTTCAAGGCTCCTGAGAGCACCCCGGCACTATCAGGTTTTACCTCATATCATGCGTTCCGGCCCCAAAACCCGGACCACACCACAAAAGGAGGGGGTGTATCCATATTCATCAAGGATACCCACACCTCCAGGTTGGTGGCAACGCACGAAAAATCGGAAACCATCCAGGTGCAATTAACCATAGGCAAAACTGCTCTACAATTTGTAGCATGCTACAGGCCACCCTCTCAAACTCAGGAACCCCACACAGCCTTCCTGAAGACACTGGAGGGTATAAATGTATCTCCAAACACCATTATATTGGGTGACTTCAACTACCCGAATATAGACTGGGAACATTACTCAAGCCCCAACTTTTTAGCCCAAAGGTTCCTGGAGTTCATAAATTCAAATGCCATGGAACAACTAGTCACCGTTCCCACAAGAGGAGAAAATATACTAGATCTCATCATCACAAACATGGGGACAAAATGCTCCACACGAAGTATATCCCTCATTGGTGAGATCAGATCATAAACTAATCTCACTGGAAATTCACATCCCGCCCCACCCCAAACAAAAAGACCACAGTGAAGAACTTCTCTAAAGCAAACTTCACACTACTCAAGACTGGTGTGGTATCCTTCAAGGCCCCGAGCCAGTGGAAACCACAACCCAAGCTGCGGAAGCCCTTACAAATGCCTTCTCTGAACACCTCCAGGACTGCATGGATCAGGCAATCCCTAATAAAACCAAGACTCTTTCCACCAAGGGCAAACGTCCAGTCTGGTGGACCCCAGCCATAAACAAACTTTACAATAAGAGGAGAAAGCTGTTACATGATAGAGCAAAATCATAAAAGAGAAGACACCCTTGATCATTATTAGTAAAAAAATACGAGCACTCATAAAATCATCCAAGGCCAACTTTGAGAGAAAAATTGCCATAGATTCAAAAGACAATCATAAGGCCTTCTTCAGCTATGTTAGAAACCTGGGTGGAATCTCCCAGATATGCTCAGAATTAGTCCAAAATGATACAAAAATCACTGAACCCACAGACATTGCCAACATACTGGCGGACAGGTTCAGTGCAAACTTCACCCCCATGCAGCAGACAAAAGGAGAGATAACTATCCCAGCGGAGTGTAGCCTCCCAGACATCTCAAATGTGCAGGTAAAAGCTGCTCTCTCTAAAGCTAAAAACACAGCATCAATGGGACGGATGGTGTCCCCGGCTGTGTGCTACACGAACTCAATGAGGAACTAAACCCGCACATAAGGCAGCTGTTTAATCTTAGCCTTACCACAGGATACGTGCCCAAGGAGTGGCGTACGGCAACTGTGGTCCCACTCCACAAAGGCGGTGCCTCTACGGACCCTGGTAATTACCGCCCCATAAGCTTAACAAGCCTGGTCTGCAAAGCTATGGAGAGGATCATAATGGAACTCAAACAAAGACATAGAGGACTTGCAGACATTGGACCCGACCCAGTTTGGCTTTGTCAAGGGCAGATCATGCCTTCTGAACTTGGTCGACTTCTTCGAAACAGTCACCAAGGCCATTGATGAGGGAAAGGCAGTCCATACAGCCTACCTTGACCTTGCAAAAGCTTTCGACACAATACCCCACTCAGGTATTATAGAGAAACTTACCAGCTTAAATGTAAACCCATATGTCACAAGATGGGTTGCTAACTGGCTAAAGGACAGAACCCACAGGGTCAGAGTTGCTGGCACCATGTCAGACTCCAAGCCAGTCACAAGTGGTGTCCCACAGGGCTCAGTCCTTGGCCCCTGTTGTTCGGCATCTACTTCTCAGAAGTACAGGCAAACATAGGAGGACTATGGCTGACAAAGTTTGCAGATGACTGCAAACTGGGCGCCATAGTGGAAAGTACATCGGACACAGATATCCTTCAGTGGGGTCTCACAAAAACTGATAGCTGGTGCCAGAGCCATGGCCTGAAGTTAAATGCCAAAAAATGTATAGTCATACCCTTCGGGAAAAACAAGGTAACCCCAAGCTACCATATAGGTGGCAATCCACTAAGCACAGAAGAGGTTATCAGGGACCTGGGGACCCAGGTTGACAGTGGCCTTTCTTTTGACACTCACATTGCTAAAGTGGTTAGAAAGACCTTCTACATTGCCCACCTGATCATGAAGGGATTCACATCCAGATCAAGTGAGGTCATTGTTCCCCTGTACTCTTCACTTATCAGACCAATGATAGAGTACAATGCCCCATTCGGGATGTATCTCACCAGACACCTGCAGCAATTGGAGAGACCCCAAAAGTTCCTCACCAAAAGGATAAAGGGATTCCAAAATCTGTCATATGCTGCCAGACTGAAGAAACTCCAGCTCTATTCAGTCGCATACTGTCTGCTCAGAGGTGACCTGTGCCTGACATACAAGGCCATGTCCAACCCGGAATTAATGGACATGCTCCACCTCAAAAAATCCAAATCTACCAGATCCACTAGAGCAAGCGACTTAAACCTTAGCACGGATATAAATAAGACATGCTGGAGGGATAGATTTGTCACTCAGAGACTCCCTATGCTGTGGAATAAAATCTCGGTCCATGTGAGGCAGAGCACCTCGCTGGCTCTGTTCAAGAGAAATCTTGACCGGTGGATGGGAGATCGTAGGTTTACCCCGGGAATCATCTCTGTGTCACTGCTGACAGAGGCAAAACAAACTAATGGGCACAATATTTAACATAAGGGGTGGCGTAAGCCACAAAACTTTGGGCTAGGCTTATAAATGCCTTAGGGCAGATAGCCTAGTATAAACCTATGAACCTATGAACCCATGTAGACTATGTCAGGATTTGGGCTACAGGCAGACAACTAGTAACCACCCAGTTGAAGAACAGCTCCATCCTCCATACATGGCAGGACACAGAGTTATTTTGAATAACTGTAGGGTATGCCGGGTTACACAGGTCCTGGCAAAACTCTGTAGGGAAACCTGTCAGCAAAATGGCAAGGGAAAGCAATATTGTGTACAGTAGCACTCATGTAGAATATGAATGCACTGACAAGCTTATTTTTAGCCCTTATATTCCACCATGAGAGGGACAAAGAACTTGGTAGAAAACAAGGTAGTATACGGATCATAAAAAGCGAGGAAAGAAGCAGCTGAGAAAAAAAAACGGGGGGGGGGGGGTTGTCAGCCCTGTACAGAAATAAATACATTAAGCCAAAACTAAACTCCATACTGTTCTAAGCATGGATTCAAGGCACAGTTGCTGGCTGTGGGAATGTACTACAAAGAGGGAGCCAAAACAAAAATAGTTCCCACAGGTAACAGTAGTGGAAAGTCTGTTTTCTGACTGAAAATCCCATGACTGCCAAGCAGCCTGATTCTGAAAAGTCACCTCGGTACCAAGTATTTGATACTGACCACAGCAAGATGTTGAAAGGTTTTCTACAACTACACATGACTCCATAGTGAGGTCAGTGCCAGCAGCAAACTCTGAAGTTAACTTTGGACAAAGACCTCCTTGCCAGTCACAAACACCAAACCATTGCTGAAAATCAGCATCGACAGCCAAGATGCAGAACTCGGGGTTCAAGTACACATTCCACACCCTGGAGGCAAGATCCACACCTATGCAGAGGGTCGCAATGCCCACTGTAACACTAAAAGGATGGCCCAAGAACAGCCCTATATCTTACCCTGGCAAAGTGAAAGTCTGAATCAAAAGGAGCGCCCCTTTACAGTTGCAAAAATAAAAAATAAAAAAAAAATAAAAAAACTTCAGCAAACAATTGGCAGCCCAGGTCTGCTTCGTAGTGCTGTACACCATTTGTACAGCAAGAGATCTGAAGATGTGGGGTAGAGGAGCAATTGATGAATCCTGGGAACGTTTTACATACCAAGCTGCCGTTAAGGTTTACCAACATCAGCTCTACTGTTACAGAGACTGAACTTTTTATCAGGCATCACAATAATCAAGAAAGAGCTGTTCATGAGTGCTTGTGCATGTGAGCGCACATATTCATAAAGTAGCCTGTATCACATTCCAGGAGCCATACATCTTAACTGTGGAAATAAACAAACCAACATGGATGTCTTATTACAAAACTCTTTGTATTATACTAAAAATACAAAAAGTACCCAACAGGAAAATTCAATAATTCATTTTGTTAAAATCACATTTGCGATGTTTGTGCACTGTTAGTCTTTAGAAAACAGCAAATTAAACTTACCATATGTGGTGCACTTATTGTTGCTTGGAAACCTGAAAACACCAAAAGATAAACATTAGAAAAAAACTGAATAAATCAACACAGGCTTCTGAACAAATATGATTTAACTGCAAGATTAAGACTGACCTCATAATTCTATGTGCAATACTAAATTCTGCAAATTCATTTATTTACTACTGATTTCAATTGCTGACTAGGTACATCCTTTAAAACCAATGATCATTTTTAAACCTGGAAAAATTCTAGCCAGGACACTAGGCAAAGTGCAGCTGAATAATGCAGTCATCTTACATATATAAATACAAATACAAATATTTCAAGCACAAACATTAATGCCCTTCTAGCTTGCCAATATACCAAAACACTTGTTCCTATAAAAGTGTCCAGGTTGTTCTCAAATATCTAAACTAGTTTGTTCCATGCATCAGCTGTTCTCTCAGAGAACCAACTAGTGCATTTCTCATTCCTAGAGAGTCTTCTACATAGGTTATCTGATTCTCTACTATTTGATAACCCCAAACATTCCAAAAGGTAGCCATCTCTAAATGTTCTACATATCTGAATAAAATCTCCTCTTAGATATCTAGAGACTGTACACATTGTTATTTTAGTGTTTTATAAAAACTTAATTTTTCACATCCATGAATGCAGTTCGTATATTTCAGCTGTACCCTAGCCAGTTTACTCATGCTTGTTTTCTTATAAGGCTTCCATATTGTTGTTCCATACTCAACTTTGGGTCTAATGTAACTAACAATGACTTCTTCATTTCTGATTTACTAGACTTTATAAATCATTTTATACAACCTATAGTTCTACTATCATTAACCAACTGGTTGCTATACGATTAGAAAAACCCCTAGCTAGATCTACCCATATAACCAGGTCCACAAGGAGTCTACAGTTCCAATCATTGTGTGCTGTATTAAATATTCACATTTCAGTCGATGTCTCCCAAACCTCATATACTTAGTTTATGATGCATTTAAATCAGCATATTCTCCTGTGCCCAAATGGTCAATTTAGTCAAGTTATTTTGCAGACATGCCTTTATCTCTAATACATGTAATCAGTTCACCGAATTTCAGTCATCTGCATATAGACTATAGAACACCTCCGATGACAAAGATAGGTCTGGAAGACAACATAAACAAGGGCCTAGGACAGAGCTGTGTAGGACACCCTGACTAACAAAATGTTACCCGACTAGTTGCTGTAGGACACTTGCCATGCCCTATTTGCAAGCCATGTAGCTATCCATTTTATCACGAGTACATCACACCTAGTTGTTCTAATTTACTGATCAGTGTTTTGTGTATGACCCTGTCAAATGCTGAAGTTAAACCTATATAAATTACATCACAGGACAATTTTTCATTCATAGCTGTCAATATATTGTTATAGAACATTATGTTACAGATGGTAATAGATCTATTTTTAACATATGCATCCAACCTATCCAGTTCCAACACTAACTTACCCAATATTACCTTCTCCATCATTTTTTCACAACATGAAAGTAGACTCAAGGATCTAGAAGACTTTGGGTTTGTTTGTCCTACTCCCTTTCCCTTAAAGACAGGTTTAATAAGCACATGTCTCCAATCTTGAGGAATCTCCCCAAATTTATATGACTAGTGAATAACAGATACTAATTCAGTCTCCTCCCTGTGCTTTTAGATGCAGTTTCCACAGTTCTTTTTCAATATAATCTAATTTGATTCCAGTATGCGAGATTACCTGGATGTCAGGAAAACTTGTCACCCCCTTTGAGAAGCCAAACGGTTTTGCATAAGATTTTGTAAATATATCTATAATCTGTTGTGTCTGAAAATAAATTTTAGAATCTGCACACAGTTAATCAATTTGTATGTCTTTACTTAGCACACAGCGGAGAAAAGTATTTCATTAACTCATCAAAACAAAAAGGATATTCTTACTTTTAACACTACCAATTGTTTAATTCTACCCCACAATGGTCATCCAACCATGTAGGCAGCTCATGCTGTTCTCAGACCTTCACATTCAAATTAGGCAAAAATTTGAAACTTTAGACAGGAAAACGCAACTATGTCCAAGGTAATTTTAACAGACATTTCATTTTAACTAGCTTACCAACCATACATGGTATTTTCCAGGCCAGAGTTTCAGAAGTGTCCTTATTCCCATGAAAAAAAGTACAGCTGTGTAAGCAAACTTACCATAAAGGCAGATGTATGAATGATCACTGCTGCAGTAGCCTTAGTGATATGGGTTATATCCAGCCAAGGATATAACACCCAGCCAGATTTCAAAGCTTCACATACCCAAACAGATGGCGGCTTGAACTGAGCTGACTAAAGGATAAGTTTGCGAACAAAGCCCTTCAATGTTTTCTTGCAAGCTGGAAGAAGAGTCCACATAAAGCAAACAAAAACAAAAAAACAAATGGGGATAGAGGGAGGGAGCAGCTACTGCAGCAGTAATCAAATATCTACTGTTATGGCAAGTTTAAATAAGCAACTGTACCACGTTTATCATACTGATCACTGCTGAAGTAGCTTTTGCCAGGGTAATCTACCCATACAGCCAACTATTTGGGAGGTGAGAAGAGTCCAGGAGCCCCTGGAGAATGGCCCTAGCAAAGCCTGATCTGGACCTAGAAAACGAATCAAGCTTTTACTGCCTTGCAAAAGTACGTACAAAGGACCAATTAACAGCTTCTTCAATACTTCTAGAATTCAAACATTTCCATGAAGCCAAGGCCCTGGTAGAGTGGGCCTAGAACCCGCTTGAAATATCAGCCTTAGAAAACCATTTGGAAATAGTCCATTTTGACACAGGCTGTCCCTTTTCATAAGAAATGAAAAGTTGATCTGAAAGATTTAGTTCTGCCAAGATAGTACCGGAATTGTCTGCGGACATCCAAGTTATAGAGTATCCTTTCTCCTTCAATTTTAGGTTCCAGAAAAAAAAAAAAAAAAAAAAAAAAAAAACAGAAGCTGGATAGTTTGGCTTAAAGTAAATTCTTACCACTTTGCATACAAGAGGAGAATTAGTTCTCTAACAAGCCCTGCCCCTACTAACAATGAGAGTATTGACTTAACATAAGATCCCACAGGAGGAGCCACTGATTTTCATGGAAGCTATTATGCAAAACCCATTTCAAAAACAATTTGACTTAAGACTACAATTAAAGAGAATGATCCATGGGCAGATGTGCTGAAATGGCCAATATGAGTAAGAATGGCCACAGCATAGCAACTCACAGTAATACTGTAAAATCAGAGAACAACTAGCCCTGAATGGGTGCTGGTTGTGTTGTTGGCACCAACTAGAAAACCTTTTCCATTTGCTAACGCATGATTTTCCAGTAGCAGGTTTTCTTGTTTTTATTAGTATCTGCTACATCTCCTCACTAAACAGATGCCAAAAAGGTATTAAGATCCTATCATCTAAGCAGGCAACTGAAGTGGATTAATGACAGTGCGTATCAAACACCCCTGTTCTTGTGCGAGTACATCTACTACACGAGAGTTCATGTTAACTACCTCTGGTCATTTCCAAAAGAAGGGAGAACCATGGTTGCCTGGTTCAGAAGGGAAGTCACCACAATGATCTTGATGGACTCCTCCTGAATATTCGGAAGTACTCTGGATGTTAGTGGAAAGGGTAGAGAAAGCATACAGGAACATTCCCATCCAAGGAAAAGAAAAGGCATCAGTGTGCTAAGCTTTCCTGCATGGAGTCCTGGAAAAGGATCTTGACAGTTGATAGTTCAGAGCAGAGAGAAATAGGTCCAACTTGAAGAACTCCCCACAAATAAATTAAAACTTTGAAGACACCCTGCTCTAGGTTCCTCAATTGTGAGGGTCTACCCTGGTCCTGCTCAGCTTGTGTGCCACACAATTTTGCTCTGATGGAATGTAGGATGCTTGCAGAGCAAGACTGTGCTGTGAAGCTATATACCAAGCTAACATGAGCAGTCTGCAAAGGGGTAAGACCTGTCTTTTCACTTGCATACTGATGTACTAACATGACTTGGAGTATTGTCTGCAATTACTTGAAAAAGTCCCAGGGACCAAAGATGGTTCGGAGAATTGAGTGCCTTGATCAGGGCAAGCACCTCCTTGATAAGGGCAAGCACATCCTTGATATTTATGTGCTTGCATCTGTCCTTAGTGTCCCACACCATCTGCACTATTATCCACCTCAAAACTGCTCCCAAAGTAAAGTTTGAAGCATCTGATAACGAGGGCTTTGCAGCAGATAAAAGGAAAAACTCAAATAGGATTATCTGCTGTCTCCACGAAATTATTTCTCTTTTGACAAACCCCAAGCATTAATATTTGAAAAGATAAAAGGCTGCTGGTGCTGGGACCAACTGTATGTTCCTCATGGGGAGTCTTGCCAGGGTAGCATAGGCAAGTACTAGGCTAGCTGCCCTTGCGGGATTATATCAGGAGTTCGAACGCACAGGTGTCTGAACACCATAACATCGAACTGGGAAGTTCGAAATGTCAAAATAGCGAAGCCGCGGAACACCAAATTTTTTCCCGGGGGGGGGGGGGTCGGTGGGCCGTTTCCACGGCTTTGCTATTTCCTCCACTGTGGTGCGATCTCGGAGATGGTATATTTAAGTGGGGGGGGACAGCCCCCCCACGTTAGGGGGGTGTGTGAGGTGAAGTCCCGCACATTAGTTTAAGTGTACGTGTGTTTCTTGGTTTTGTACCGGTTCAGCAATTTTTCCCGGGGGGGGGGGGGGTCGTTGTTCTGTGTTCAAAATTCTTGCATTTCGAATTTCTGGGTTCGACATTTACGTATTAAGACTTGATGCAGTTCGACTACGTGATCTAGACCCACCCTTGCGGGCCTTTTTAAGCCTAGCCAGTTTCCCTTTTTATGCTTGAAAAAATACATTCAATTTTGTTACAGATGGGCATTACCAATCCCATGGTCAATAATTATACATTATCCCTGGGATCATACCATAGATAATCTGACGTAACTCGTGTATGGAATAAATCATTTAGGAGCTACATCTGTCCATTAGTAGTAGAGGGGGCAGTCCTGGTGTAAATTTTCTGTTTCCCATCCATAGATCCAAGCTGCGCTTGAAAATAGACATGGAAGAACTTTGTTTTATGTGGATGGAAAGCCTATTCCATAGCAGCAGTATTGTCTGCAAAAAATGCACCTCTCTCTCCAAACTATTCTGTTGACACTGTAGATCCTTAGACAGTATTTCTGATGCCATCTGACTTGCTGATCTGCAGTAAATCCATTAGCAATGAGACAGCGGATGCCTTTGTATACCAGAAACAAGTCACCATGTAGCAGTCTAAGATAAAACGTTTAAGTGACAGGGCTTTGACTCATTCCATGTAGGACATGCTTAGGCTTTACATCATTTTAGTAAGGCATCTCTGTGTGTGTTCCAGTTGTTACGTGTGTCTGGAAGGGGACATTATATTTCCATGACTGGCCTAATGAGGGCTGATTAAAGGGGGACAATGACATCCCTAGAGCTAGACAACCACTGTGTTTATAAGCTGTGCACTATAGAAAAACTGTTACAACAGACATATTTGCCAAAAGTTAGGTCACTGTCCATACAGGTTCCCAAATATCTGGGTCAACTCAGAGGCATATTGTCAATGTGACAGTTTCCCGAGGAAGATAACTTCCCAAAGGATATGATGGTGCATTTTTTTGCCATTTGGTTTCAGACCATGTTTCTGACATCAGTTATTTGAGACGTAACCTTCCTGCGGGATGGCCATGTCATTTAGGGATTCAATGACTACTCCTAGCTTGCAGTCATCTACAAAGTTATTCTCAGCCACAGCCTTTTGGTATTGGCTTTTACTTCAGCAAGGTAAGATGCTAAATAGGACAGGTCCAAGCACAGAACTCTTGGAACTCCACTGGTGATTGATCTCTTTCTGGAGGTAATTCCTCAGTTTTGATTATCTGCATCCTATCCAGATGGCAATCCAGTGGGTGACATAAGATTGTATTTTCAGTTTATTTACTTTTTTACTATGACTGAGTGGGAAACTGTGCAAAAAGCTTCTGCCAGGTCAAGTATGCAGTGTGCTCCATTCTGCTTTCATCCATTGCTTTAATGACCTTTCAAAAAAATCCACCAGGTTGGGAAAGCATGACCTGGCCTTGACTAATCCAAACTGAGACAGCTATAGTATTTGGAGGTTTCTTTTGCCTTGATTATTCTTCCCATGGATGTGCACATGAGACAGGTCAGACTTACAGGTCTGTAACTGCCTGGGTCTAGGAAAGTCCTTCCCTTAAGCAAGGGAATGACTACAGCTCTTCTCCATTTGCTTGGTGTAAAACCTGTATGGAGGGAAAGACTGAAAAGTGTTAGGGCTGTGGCTAAATCGTGCTTCAAGCTACTTAAGATTCATCCAGTGATATTGTCAGGAACCACAGATGCAGTATTTTTAGCTTGGATAGCACTTTTATGACTTAGTGTGATAGCTGGAAGTGAGCCACTTTCAGGTATATCGTGAGGGACAGATGGAGGGAATACAGCAATAAAGTTAGAGATAAATTTTTCAGCCAGTAGGTTAGCTACATTTTTCCACCTCAGTGCAGACAATTTCACAAGCAGCTCAGCGCAATGTTGCTTTATTCTTTTTAAATTACAAGCTTAACTAAACATGCCTAGTGACAGTCTGAGTTATTTTTAGCCTGAAACTTGGCTTTACTGGATTCTAAGCTCCTGAGTGTTTCAGTGAAGAGCTCTACCATACTACAAATAGCTCTTACTTTTGATCAAAAGTCTTATTATAAATCTTATTGATATTATGGTTCTACCAAGTGGGTCCGTTTCTGGGATTATTGCCGCACCTGTTCCTATGGGGTATAGCTGCATCTATGCAACTGTTTTACATGCTGGTGTAGTATGGTGGTGTACATTTTTGCAAATTCAAAGGAGTTAACTGGGTTTGGTGGGGATTTGAAACTTGCCAATGCACTTACGAATAGGTAGTTTGTAAAGAACTTTCTAAAGTAAGTTGAGTTGAAAAATATATGGTTTCAGTTTTACTTCATATAAGATTTCTTTACAGTCAGATCTAACAAGTGATAAAGATACAAAAGGGATGTTGCAAGATGCTCCCATATTAATAAGGACAAGATCCAAGGAGGTTATTAACCCTAGCAGGTCCTCAGACTAAAATTGTTCCACAGCAATTGTATTGACAAAGTCCACAAATCTCTGTGGTTGTGCACTAGTGGTGGTGTACATTTCTCAATCTATAAATGGATAGTTTAGATAACGTAGAAAAAATGGTCCTGGGTTTAATGTAGAGTAATTCTAGTTCCTTTAGATAGGCATTCTAGCTTTCCTTTATGAAAGAATTCTACAGCTGCCATTTATTAGGCAGCTATAAAAAGGAGTTCTCTGGATGGCACAGTAGGCAGTATTGTCACCTCACAGCAACAGGTTCCCCGATTCAGTTCTTGGCTGGGGGCCTTGTGTGAAATCTGCATGTCCTCCCTGTGTTTGCATGGGCTTTCACCGTGTACTCCAGTTTCCTCCCACAGTCCAAAGACATGCAGTAGGTGGACAGGATACTCTGAATAGGCCATAGTGTGTGGTGTGGAACAAATGCTGTGTCAGGGCTAGCCAAAAGGTGGCGTAAACCTTGGCTCTAGAGGACTGTTACTGTGGAAGTGACATCCCGATCCCATGTGCAAAAATGTGAAAAAAGGGTTGCACATGCATGGATGGATACAGGAAATTCTATAGGTACCATATATTAGCTAGCTACAGTGCAAGTTCTATAGCTACCTAATATTACAGGAACCTTCTGATGGTTATTTTGACATGAAGATGCTCTAGTGCATCATGCTGCTTCACCTCACCAGTCTTGATGAGAGCCTCTTCACTGTAGAGTGATAACACCTTCACCTTTTTTTCTCCCTCCTGTGCAGTAGCTGATCAAATGTGTGGAAGGCATTATAGCTCTGCACATCCAGAGAGCTCTCCACTATTTTAAACCATGTCTCAGTCACTACTAAGTCGTCTATTTTAACTTTTGATTATGAGAATCAAAATCCTGAGGTATTCCCTGTGACCGAAGTTATTGTAAAACTTTAGAAATAGATGTAGATCTTTTTTTTTTTTTTTTTGTGAAAAAAAAAAACTCTGAACTGAGGTGTCTACCTCACATTTCAGGAACACAATTCTATCCAGTCAAGAAAGACTTTTGAATGTACTCCTGGGTGAGAAATCTCAAACAAGCTGAAATTCCAACAGAGAGATTCCGGACACTTTGAAAAGACTATGCAAAGATAAGCAAGTCATCTAAACATTGAAAAATGTGAATATCCTGTAGCCTACAATACGCTGCAACTGGAGCTAGACACTTTGCGAACACTCGTGGTGCAGTGGATAGTCCAAAGGGTACGGCAGATAGCAGATACAGTGATCCTCACACAAACTCTTAAGGAACACCTGAAGTTTGGATGAACAGGGATGTGATGAGCATCTTTTAAGTCTAGTGTTCCCAGGAAACTTGAACAGGAAGCAAAGCTAAAAGGATGTGAAGAGACGACATTCTGATTTTGGGCGCTCACACACACAGGTTTAATAAGGATCCAAAACAGGTCTCTAAGCATTTTCTATGACACTAGGAACATCCTTAAACAAAAACCCTTCCCAACTTGGGAAGGAGGGACTGGTTCTAATCACACCTTGGAACATTGTGATGAAAAACTGGTGGAAACAAGTTCAATCTGCAGGATGATGAAGGACCCCCTGGAAAGAACATTTATCCCCACTGCCATTTATGACCTTTAACACCTTTATTGAATCATCACTTCTGACACTTGTAGAAAAGTAATCATGTCACATTATTAAACTTATTTTTTGCAAACATTATAGACAGCGTGTATTGTTTTATACACACACACATACACGTATTTATATATATATATATATATATATATATATATATATATATATATATATATATATATATATATATATATATATATATATATATATATATATATATACATATATATATATATATATATATATATATATATACATACATACATACACACACACACACACACACATACATATATACAAACACATATACACACACACATCCTATAATCTAAGCAGCAGTACATTATTCAATTACTGCCTTCTCAAACCTTTTTCTCCTCCAAAACATTTTCTGCATGTATTCTTTCCACAATTTCCATGTTTTTTTTCTATGTAATGTACTCCTATCCTTTCTAAAAATCCCATTTCATGTTCTTTTATCTCTGTTACAATATTCACTACTTCAAGCACAGTGGGTTTAGATTTTGATTTCCATTTTCTAGTAAATACTTTAGCAGCCACCAGAATTTAACTTGAGGCCTTGCTATGTCCAGGCAATTGAAATCCTGTATCCCAGCTGGAAAAAAAAAATAATAATTTCCTTAGTTACACTCATTAGCTAGCCCAGTATTCCAGACAAAGTACATTGCAGAGAATTTTTAAAGCCTGTCAACTCATTACACCCCCCCCCAAAAAAAAAAAAGTTACGTACCTACCATAATGTTCCATCTGTGTTGTCCATTTTCAATCTTATAAAACCAAGAAAGGTACACTGAAAGCGACCCAATAAAGCCACGGACGAAGGCAACCAGTATATGTAACGTTTTATTAAAGAAAAATTCACATTAAAAACATTCGATCAACGATGTTTGAAAATCCGTTTTTGTTTCATCACACTTCATGAGATGTGGGTTAGAGTGAAAGACGGCTCTTTTATATACAATCAAACCTTTCCGGATTTTTTCTTTTCCAACTTGGTGGCTTTAAGTGGAGTACCCTTATTCATACTCAAGCCTCACAGCATAGAACTAGCGATAATGCTATCCAACCCATTCGCTATGAAAATCAGGACTTAAAAAGTTCCATCTCAGTTTTTTAGAAGCGATACAGATGTCAGAGGCCAATGTGTAGAGCCTGGGTAGCTGGACATATTTCTTATAATTCCACCACCCAAGGCAGCTTTCCAAAATCAAAATTCTGAAGTCACTATTAGTATCCCAGTTGTCTATGTACATCCAAGGAGTGAAGGATCCTTTCACTGTAGGACTGGGGTGAAGGGAAGAAGGTAGGGAGACTGATGGCCTGATTTAGGGAAAGTTCATTAACTACTCTGGGCATGAAGGATGGTTTAGTACGTAGGCAAACCCTGTCCTTGTACAAAAAAACTGAAGGGGGAGAGGGCTTGCAATTCAGAGACCATTCTGGCTGAAGTAATAGCCACCAAGAGAATAGGTTCATAGGTGTTTACTAGGTTAACCACCACAAGAGCCTTTTTAAACCTAGCCATGCTTCCCAAATCTGACAAGTTCTGATACCCTTGATAAGTGTAAGCATCAGCCTGAGAGATGAAACATTTACAGGTTACCTGTTTGCATCAGAGACATAGGTGCCAAACCAGGGATGAATTTCTAGTTTCTCATCCAATTGTCCAAGTTGCACTTGAATTGGATTAGGGAGGAACTCTGCTTCACATGGATGGGGAGCCTGTTCCATAGACTGGGTAGTCTCTGGGATACATACCTCTCTCTCCAATAAATCCTATTTATATCACAGGCAAGGTTTATGTCTTTAAAATGGGTAATACTGTTTGTTTTGTGGATATGCAGGAGGTCCAGAGTGGAGTCTTACAATGCCCTGTATGCCAGGCATAGATATCCACTCAAATCCCTGTAGGAGATAGAATACAATGATAGGGCCTTGAGGCGATCTGCATAGAACATATTACTTATGCCTTGTATTCTTTTAGTGAGGAACCTCTGAATGTTCCAGTTGTTGGATATGTCTGGTTAGGTACATACCAAAGGGGGCATTGTTGATAGGTCTGATGAATGCCAACTACAGTGGAACAATGACTTCCTTGGACTTAGATCCATACTTTTGTTTATAAGGTTGCACAGCATAGAATGATTTCCTCACCTAGACACATGACGATCAAAGGCAAGATTACTGTGTCCCCAAATTCCTGACTACTGGGTCAACTCTAAGGGGTGCATTGTCAATATGATAGTTACCAGGGATGGAGGACTTCCAAAGGATATTATTATGCATTCTTGGAATTTGGTTTTAGTCCATGACTGACACCAGCCGTTTGTCTATGTCAGGCCTTCCTGAAGAACATCTGTGTCAGTGTGAGATTCAATGACTGCTCCTAATTTTCAATCATCTGCAAATTTAGTCAGCCAGAGATGATGGACATTGGCCTTGACTAATGAAAAGTAAATGCCAAAAAGGAGCAGTCCAAGGACTGATCCCTGAGGGAGTCCACTTGTGACTGGCCTCTTTGTAGATGTGGACTCCCCACTTCTAACTTCCTGCGTCCTGTGAGCCAGTTGGCTATCCACCGGGTGACATACAGGTTTGTACCCAACCTCTTCAATTTGTCAACACTGCCCAAGTGGGGTATTCTGTCAAATGCTTTGGCCAGGCAGTGTGACCGATTTTGCCCTCATTCATTCCTTTGGTGACATTCTCAAGTCCAACAGGTTGAGTAGGCATGATTTGCCCTTTACAAAACTAAACTTGGTTGGGTCCAATGTCTGCAGGTTTACTGCATCTCTACTGATCATCTCCATGATAATTCTTTCCATGGCTTTACATACAAGACTAGCGAGACTTATGGGTCTGTAGTTTCGAGGGTCTGTAGATGGTTCACCTTTGAGCAGAGGAATGACTGTTGCCCTTCTCCATTCATGAGGCACGTAGCCTGTTTGGAGGCTACAGTTAAATAGTAATTCCAGAGACCCTGATGCGTCATGTTTCATGCTATTTAGAAGGGATCCTGGGATACTGTTTGGTCTCACTGATGCAGTGTTCTTGGTCTTATTGAGAGCATTAAGGACCTGTTCCCTAGTGATAGTATGGGGAGTTGTATTTAATGAGGTTACCAGAGGAAAGGTTGAGGAGGAAAGAGGAGGAAAGTTGGAGGTGAATTTATTAGCTAGGAGGTTTGCTATGTCTTCTGGCTCCGTATAGGTGGCTCCATTTACAATGAGCTCTGCACACAACTGTGCACTGCCTTTGAGGTTGCGGACATAGCTAAAGAATGCTTTGTGGTTGTCCTTGGCTTGGGAGGCCAAACTTATCTCAAATAGTTTTCCATGTGCAGTGTTACAGACTACAGCACCTGGCTGGCTCAAAAGGAGAACAGGTCAGCTTCTCCAAAACAAAATGAAGGTCCCAAGGAGGGGGAGTAAGTTTCCTTGGTGGTCTAATGTGCAGTACCCCTTTTAAAAAGAGCTCATCTTCCAGTCTGGAAGTAAAAGGAGGGGAAGAAATATAAGCATGCTGAGAGGGCAGATGTGCCTTAATAAGAGTATGACAAGCTAGTGTTCAATCAATTCATCCAGGTAAAACAGGACCACTGGAAGCTCTACAGCCAGTGGCTGAAGTTCTTGTTTTATAGACCGAGAACTTTTTGCACTCGGCTGGATAGAATTTTCTGATAGTGGGTTTTCTGCAGAACTTGAAGAACATCCTAGGGATAAAGGTGTCTAAAGGGAATCGATGCCCTATCACCCACAGTGTAACTTTCAAGGTGGTTATTTGGGGATGTATGATAGTTCCCTTCTCCTGTGTGATTAGGTCCATCCTGAGGGGTAACTTGTGGTGATTGCCCTTGGCTAGATTATTTAGAAGGGGGAGCCAGTGCTGCCTTGGCCAAAAGGGGGTCGCCAACAAGATTTGAGGTTGTTCTCTGAATCTACAGCAGAACTTTTTGAATGACAGGGAAGGGGGCAAATGCATAAGAGGACATCCCCTTACATAAGGATGAAACAGTACCCACCTTCCATGCCCCAGGGGAGTGTATCCCAGTGCGGAAAATTGGGAGTTGCCTGTTCATGGGGGAGAGAAACGGTCTACCAGAGGTATACCTCATTAATGGACCAGGTCAAGAAACACTCATGTTCAACAGCCATTCATGGGGATCGGGTCATGGACCTGCTTAGAGCATCTGCCATCACATTCTCTGCAGACAGGTAGAATGGATACATGCCTCTGTTGGGCGAGCTCCCATGCCTGCACATCCAATCTGCATAGGAGGTAAGACTTTATTCCCCCTTGCTTGATGATGTACCACAGAAAAGTGGTGTGGTCTGTGTACCATCTCAGCACTCCTGGGAGGATATGATCCTTGAAGATTTGGAGGGCAAATTTCAAGGCTCTCATCTCCTTGATATTGATGTGTTCCCTCTGTTGTGAGGGAGAAGTGTCCCTTCACTCACAAGTCCCCTAAGGTTGCCCACCAACCAGAGTCAGAAGCATCTGTATACAGATCCTGATTGGGGGGAAGGGGATGCAGGGGAAGGCCAGAATTGGCAGAAATCTGGGCAATCTACCAGTTTAATTCTCCAGCTAAGCAAGAAAGAAGGGGTACCATAAACTCCAAAGGGTGCAGGTGTTGTTTTCAGACTGTCCTTGAAGTACCACTGAAACTTCATGTGTAGCCTTGCTAAGTGTACCATGGGAATGGTGGAGGCCATGAATCCTAGGAGCCTCAGAAACTACCTAGCCAACAGGGATTGGAGAAGGAGAATTCCCTGGAAATAAGACTTTATGGACAGAAACTTTTCTGGAGAAAGACAGGCCATCATTTGTCCTGTGAGAATTCTGCATCCCAAGAACACATGATCCTGGGAGAGATCAGAGAAATTTTTTTGAAATTTTATAGCAAACTCCAGGCATCTCAGAAGGGAACTGATGAAGTCCAGGTGCTGTTGGACCATCAAAGGGGACGATGCCTGGTTGAGGATATCATCCAAATAAGGAAAGAGTTGGATCCCCTGCATTCTGGCGAAGGCAATGACTGGGGCCAGACACTTTGTGAACACTCTAGGCTGTAGAGAGACCAAATGGCAAAGCACAGAACTGAAAATTCACAAAACCCACTGAGAAACTAAGGAATTTCCTGAAAAGTGAATGGATAGGAATGCGTAGGTAGGCATCCTTTATATCCAAGGACACCATGAAGGCCTGAGGAAGGATCAGGGAAAGGAGAGTAGGGAGGGTCAGCATCCTGAAGGAGGGTACCTCGAGAAATGTATTCAGGTGGGACAGATCCAGGATTGGTCTCCAAGGACCTTCTTTCCTGGTAACCAGGAACATCCTGGAGTAGAATCCTTTTCCTCTTAAATGTAGGGGTGCCTCTTGAATTATACCTTGAGGGGACGGCCTGCAGGACTGGAGGAAAGAAAAACATTTGGTCTCGACTGGGTTGAGTACCACCTTTGAAGGTTGGTATGGAATCCCACACCATGAAATAACCTTGTTTTATGATTGAGAGGACCCAAAAGTCTTGGGTAATCTATTTCCAAGCAGAAAGGATAGGTGCAGATCCAGGGAGACCGGGGTAGTTCAGCTTAAGGCCTGGTAGTCACAGACTAGCAGGCTTGGTCTGAAAGGGCTGCTTCTGAACTGGAGTAGAAGACTACCTGGAAGGGGTCTGCTTCCTAGAATCTTCTCTCCCTTTGGAGGAGATGTATCTGGAAGGCCTTCTCATAAAGGTTGTTCTAGCTGGGTTGTTCCTCTGAAAGCATGGAATCGGGGACACTGGACACATTGTGCCAAAGGTCCTGAAGTTGTTTACCCTTCGCCTGAAGGGCCTTAAACAGCTTAACAGCCTCTGAACTAAATAAAGCCTTCCTATCCAAGGGTGCAGCCATTAACTTTGATTTAACGTCATCTGGCGAAGTCTGCAGCCTGAGCCAGGAGCATCTCCCGATGACTGACCCTGAGGCAGCAGCTCTTGCTGAAACCTCCAGTACATCAAAACTGCACTTTAGTGTCTAGTTACTTGACTGCACGAATTTAACAGGCTGGAAATCTTAGCTTTATTGGGGGAATCAGGCAGGTCACCCAATTGTTTAATGATTTTAATGATGTCAATGAGAAGGGCCAAGGAGTATTTGGCGATACGAGTATGATAGTTTATAGCTCTCAAAGCTAGGGTGGCAGAGGTATAGACTTTTTTCCCCCAGCCTTTCCAATACTCCACTTTCCTTGTTGGAGGGAAGTAAAGAAGTGGGGGTGGGGAGAGAAGTTTAGAAGTTTTGTCTGCAGCCACAGAAATAGCTGATGGATCTACAGAAGGGGCCTTGAAGAGGAATATGGCATATTTAGGGACTTTAGAAAATCTATCTGGGTGCTTTGGTGCAGGGAGTTGCAAATCTGGGGCTTTGGCAGAAGCCAGGAAGGCATCCAAGAAAGCAGGATGCACCGGAGGAACCACAGATGGGTTAGAGGACTCCATTTGTAAGAGGTCACAATACCTCTTAAGTCTAAGCAACCTGGCTGCAGTCCCATTTTAAAAAAAAAGTCCTTCATTTGTACTATTGTTTCCCCAAATGTAATGTCTTCCCCAGGAGAATCAGTTCCATTTGACTCCTCCGATGAGGAAGTGTACCCCCAGAGGAGAGGCAATTTGAGAGGTGTGAGGGATTCATCCCCTGAGGAATCCTCTTCCTCAAGAGGAAATATCAGGCAATAGTTTACTCTTTGGAGTGGAAACTTAAGGGGCCTGTGCAGGTGCAGAGGCCAGTTGTAAGGCTAAGAAGGCATTAAATAGGCCTTAAGGAAAAGGCCTGCCAGTCAGGGGTTTGGTCTGACAGCATGGTCGGATGAGCAGGTGCAGAATGTTTGGTTTTATGCTTCTTGGGAGCATCCGATATAGAAGTCGGAAATGCAATATAGAGAAGGGGACCGGACGGCGGGCAACATTAAATGACATCCAAAATAACATCTTTTTGAACTACTATTTGGGTAACCGCACATGGGCCCTTGGAAATTATACCTTGGTTCCTCCCAGGTGCCCGAATGATGCCTGCGACTCCCTCATGGAAGTGCTGGCAGCTTCCTTAATGGTTTCCGCCTGGGAATCAGTCAGTGGAAGGTCCACAGGTTCCAACTCTGACTCCGGGCCTTTATCGACCTCAAGAGATACAGTCTGAATAGGAGAGCGCAGTCATAAGATCAGTCCTAGTCTTCTTGGCCTTTTTCGCGGCAGATTCCTCCAAGGATCCTGACGTCAGGTGCATATCTTTAGCTAATTGTTTCAGCCTTTGATTCTCTAGATAAAGCTTTAAAGCAGCCAGAAAGCTTCTAAGTGTTTTAGGAACAAATGCCTGACAGATTTCACAAGTGTTGCGGTCATGGTCTTGGCCTAGACAGAATAAGCAGAGCTCATATAAGTCTTTATGTGGAACCTGCCTTCCACACAGACACTTGCCCTTTCTATCCAACATTAACCCACAACACGGCAGCAAAAAAACAAAAAAACCCTAAGGAGTACTTATCGGAACACAGACAGGCACAAAGTTACTTTCCAACCAAGCAACCAGAGCTGGCAGTCACAGATGGCAAAAAAGTTCTGAGGTAGGTACGTGCTGATGTCTGCTTTATACCAAACATCTGTTTATGACAGACGTACGCCGAGTGATGCAAGCAGCCGCACATACCTTCGCAGTAGCATACATCTGTTCTATTATGGCCAGAGGCAGAATACCTCATGTTATGAATACAGCAGCATATGTATGGAAGGGACACCTAGTCAGTTCTTTAAAAATTAAAGCCATAAACTCAAGCACGTTATGTACTGGAGCTGAAAAATGCCTCAGCAGGATTTTTTTATGCCAGTAAACAAATAATTTCCATGTACTGTATAAATTTATTTTGTTGAAGGTTTATAGGAAGATAAGAATGTTGGACAGGAAGAATGCATCGGTCATCCGGCAATTAACAGAATTAGAGAAAACCTGCCATAAGCCTGAGAAATGATGTCGGGATGGATCATTCCAGTCAAGTGAGACTGAAGGTCTGAAATCAGATCCAGGATCCCAGGTTGTGAAATTAAGTGAGGCCAAACGAAAGGAAACCAAATCTGTCGAGGCCAATATACTGCAATGAGGATTACTTGACTCTTCAACCTGACCGCTTTCTGTAGAAATTTTGGAATCAATGAGATTGGTGGGCAGGCATAAAGTAGACCAGCACCCCACGGATTTCCCCTGTGGGGGATTAGGGCAAAGAAGCTGCTGCATTTGTTTATGGGAAATGCAAAACGATCACAGCAAGGCTGACCCCATCTATGAAAAATAATTTCTGGTCACTTTTTTGTTGAGAGACCACTCGTGAGGCAGAAGAATGCACCTGCTCAGTTTGTCTGCTATCAGACTGGACTTCCCCAGAATGTGCGTTGCTATGAGAAAGCAGTTGGATGAGATCACACACTGACACTCGGTGCTTCTTGACACAAGGGATATGACCTGGTCCCTCCTTGTTTGTTAATGTACCCAACTACTGACATACTGTCAAGTTTTGAATTGTAATCATTCTCAAAGGAGATCATTTTGGAGGGCTTCCAATGCTAAAAACACTGCACTCGTCTCTAGGACATTGATATGCAAGTTGGCCAAAACACTGCACTCGTCTCTAGGACATGGATATGCAAGTTGGCCTCTTCAGGGGACCAAGTGCCTTAGACTGTGTTCCCAGAAAACTTCCCCATACCCCAACATGGAAGTGTCTGTGGTCACTATGGCCTTGGGCTAAGAGGAAATGAACGGACAGACTTGTAGAATGTGATCTTACTGAATCCATCACCCAAAATTTCTTTGCATGTCTGGGCAACTCAAATCACGAGTTGACAAGGGTTGGTAAAGTAGCAACCATTGTGCAACCAACATTCACTGGAGAATTCTCATGTGGAATCTGGCTAGAGGTGCTAGTGTTATCGCCGTTGATACTGATCCTAGAGCTCAAAGAACCAAGCAGGCTGAAATCTTGGTACTGCAGATTATTTTCCTGACCTGTGATGTTATAGTTTGAACCCTTGAGGGGTGCAGTGAAGCTATCATTGTGTGTGTTGAAAAGTGCTCTTACGAATTCCAAATTGCGTTGGCGCCAGTTGAAGCTGGTCGTAGTTTATGGTCATCCCCAGATGAAAACAAGTCTGGGGAACATGATTTCTTGACCATATCAATTGATGCTTGGTCGGGGCACTAATGAACCAGTCATCTAGGTATGGAAACACTGGGAATCCCTGCAGTCTCAAGTGAGCTGCTACTACTGCCACATATTTGGTGGACACCCTGGGACTGTGGTGAGACCGAACAGCAGAACTCTTAACTGTATAACTGGCTTTCAGACAGAGATTAGTTGTGTAAAATCTTACCATAACCATAGATGTCTATCTCCTGTGTTGCAGTATTTTTTTATATATGGGTTGTATTCTGCCTAACAGATGTCCGACCTGTATACAGAAGCTTTTTGCCATTGCCTGTACTTGGGCTATCACATGAAAGGACAAATAATGGCCATAAAAGGGATATCTGCATGTACAATCTTCAGAATAAGTTAGCCCCACGAGGAAAAGAAATTCAAAGGGAGCCTAAAAGGGAGTAAGCCTAGGAAAGAACAAGTTGTAGGGGGAAGGTGGGTGGGATACAATACTACAACATATAAGAGAAGGACACAGTTATGGTAAGATTTTACACAACTATTCTCTGTCCTCCAGTTCAGTGTTGCAGTATTCCTTACATATGGGAGAGTGCAAAAGCTCAAAGGGAACCTAGGGAGGAGGACTGAGCAGAGGAAAAAAAAGCAGCATCAGTCTCTACAAACCCCAGAGCAGGATTTGCCAGGGCAGTCCTGCATGATCTAGAGATAGCGTTCAACTTGTAATGCTTTGCAAAAGTATGAACAGATGACCAGGTAGCAGCTTTGAAAATGGAGTGAGCATCTAGACCTTTGAAGAAAGCCCCTAAGAAGGCAACTGATCAAATGGAATAGCCCTTGACAGAAGATGAGGATTTCTCATGAAAATCCTAGTAAAACAAAATAGCCTTAGAAATCCATGAAGAAAGAGTTTGGAAGCAGGTAAGACCAGAGCCCTGGGATGAAAGGAAAGGAAACAAAGTTGAATAGACTACCTAACAGACTTAGTTTTCTCAAGGTAAAAATCTGACGTGTTTATGCACATGGAAGGAATGCAGCGCCCTCTCTCTAGGGGAGTGAAGAGAAGGGAAGAAATTAGGCAACTAGATGGACTGATGAAGAGACTACTCATTCATCACTTTGGGCATGAATGATGGATTAGTTCTCAAAGATGCGCTGCCCTTGAGGAAAACCAAACAGGGGGGCAAAGCCATCAATATCTGAATTTCAAAGGACCTTAGCTGCCACACAGATAGGGTAGCATATGCAGTAATCTGCTAAAATTGCCATTCTTTCTATATTGGAAAGACAAGCAGAAAGCTTTCTGATAGAACCAAAGAACATCTAGCAGAGGATAAGGCTACTATAACTATGGTTTTCCATGTGTAAACATTTAGAGAAGCGGAGGCCACTGGCTCAAAAGGGGCCCAAGTAAGCTTCTCCAACACATAGTTAAGATCCCAAGGAGGAGGAACTGGTTTCCTGGGAGGTTTCATGTGTAGGATGCCTTTAAGTAAAACCTTAACTTCTAGCCAGGAAGGTAAAGGGGAGTTCATGACAAGCAAGCAGACAAAGCAAAACAGTGGACATGGAGGAACAGGAAAGACCACTGTTAAGCAACTTACACAGGTATGAAAACACTAAAAGAAATGTCTGAAGAGACGATATCCTCTTTTATTTTTTGGCACAAGACAGAAAATCTTCTCCACTTGGAAATGTCAGACTTTCTAGTATTGGCTTTCCTGGCCTCCTGCAAACCCAAAACATGTCCTCAGAAAACAGCTGCCTGAAAGGGATCAAAAGTTGATAACCCATAAAGTCATTTCAAAAACTGACAGATTTGGGTTAATCAAGGATCCCTTATCCTAAGTGAGTAGGTCCACCCACGGAGGTAACTTGTAGTGATAACCACCTTTGGCTACAGAAGAGGGAACCAGAGCCATCTTGGCCAAAAGAGGGTCACTAGCAAGATTTTTGCTTTTTCTAGTAAAATTTTCAACAGAACGTTTTGAATTAGAGAGAGGGGGGGGAAGAGATGCATTAAAATCCACTTCCATGAGAAGGCTAGAGTGTCCACCTTCCAAGCCTGAGGGTGAGGGACCCTGGCACAAAAAAAAGAGGATATTGTCTGTTCACAGGCGAGGTAAAGAGGTCCATTTCTGGAATACCCCAATGGTGAACTAGATCCAGGAACACATCCCTGTGCAGCATCCACTTCTGGGATAGTGTCAAGGATCTGCTTAATGCGTCTGCCGTTGAGTTCTGAACAGAGGGGGATGTACACAGCATACATCGTCACTTTGTACTGAACAACCTATCCCCATGCTTTGATCGCTAGGTGACAAAGATCACTATATGCCCCCCAGACTGTCTACATACAAAAAGACACTAGTATTGTCTGTAAGAATCCAGAATTGTCCTGGCAAAATGAGGATGAAAGGTCTGCAAGGCCAGAAATCAGAGCCCTCATCGCTGATGTTGATGTGCACCCTCTGTTGATAGGGGGACCAAAGACCCTGTACCTTCCTGGAAGCAAAAGTTGCGCACCAACCTAAATCTGAGATGTCTGTAAAAAGCTGATGAGATGACTAAGGTGACTGAAGTGGTAGGCCACAGTTTTGATGGAGTTGCTGCATCCACCAATATAGCTCTGTTTTCAGATACGGAAAAAGAGGAATCAAAACATCTAGGGGATAAGCATGCTGGGACCAAACTGCCTTTATAAACAACTGGAACTTTCTCATGTGTAATTCTGCAAAAGGTAGCATGGGGACTGTGGAGGTCATGAACCCCAGCAGTCTCAAACTCCCTGGCCATGATGGAAAGAAGAGTCAGAAGAGACTCCATGAGATAAAATGCTTTTTCCAAAATGAGAAAAACCATCAAGTCTGTCCACAACTTGCACCACAGGAAGATAAGATCTTGACATGGGGGTCAAACTTGATTTTTTCAAATTTACTGACAATTCTAGGCCCTGCACTGTGGTTATAAAGTGACTTTTAAACACCACTGCCACACAGATTGGGTAGTATATGCAGCAATCTGCAAAAATTGCCATTCTTTCTATACTGGAAAGACAAGCAGAAAGCTTTCTGACAGAATCAAAGAACATCTCAGTGCCATCAGAAACCGAGACTGTTCTAATGCTTTGGGTAACCACATTGTCAATTGCACTAACTTCACTGGCATTGATATATATATACATATACACATATTTATATACATATATATATATACACATATATATATATATATATATATATATATATATATATATATATATATATATATATATATATATATATATATATATATATATATATATATATATATATACATATATACATATATATATATATATATATATATATATATATATATATATATATACACACACACACACATATATCTATATATCTATAGATCTATATATCTATATACACACACACACATATATATATATCTATACACACACAAATATCTATTTATATATATATATATATATATCTATATATATATATCTATATATATATATCTATATATATATATATATATATAGATATATCTATATATATATATATATATGTATATATATTTATATATATATATATATATATATGTATATGTATATATATATATATATATATATATATATATATATATATCTATATATCTATATGTATGTATATATATATATATATATATATATATATATATATATATATATATATATATAATTCACCAAAGGATAAACGCTCCGGCACTATTAAGGCTGTCACATATACACCTCTTCAAATTCTGCTTCACCTTATTCGTAGATCGCCAGCATACACCAAAAAGAGGCGGAGAATTTTTAAAAATTTAATATTGAACTTTAATATTAAAACAAAAAACAAGTAAATTAGATTAAGCGCTTTCGTCTCCTTTACGGAGACTTCATCAGAATCTGTTCTACATTGAAATAATTGCATTTTTATATAGCTCTCAATAATGTTTGAACTAATTGGTTAACTAATATAGACAGATAAATCACATTTTTTAAAAAAGACATTCACTTCCATATCACAATACTCCAAATATATTCAAGGAACACGTTAGGAAGTACCATTTAAAACTACTAAATTATGAAATACTGTTATACTGTTAAGTATTATTGTACTGGTTTTCCAAAATTAATAGTTTGCATAGATATCTTATCAGATGTGAGTATACATAATAAATAATAATATGTAGGGAATATGAAATATAAAACAAAAAACAGTGTAAAATTGTATAGTATATTGCATATATTACAAAATATCCAGAGGCTCAAAAACAATAAACTACAACATAATAAAGATTATGTTATAAGTATTGTAAATATATATATATAAATATTAAAAAAATGTTATAAGATTTCTAAAACTTCCTATGTATATAATACATATTCTAAAAAGTATGAATTCTAAAAAAAATGAATATTCTAAAAAATATGAATATAATTGTATAAGTATGTCATAAAATATATATATATAAATTAAATAAATATACATAAATATGAATATATATATATATATATAATATTATTGTAATGAACTGAGTATATAGTACGATAAAAATGTTGTCATTAATACAATATTATAGTGTACTATTATATATCCTACGATTGAAAAAATGCATTTATAAATACTTATAAGTATAAAGAAATATTGTGTAATTCTGCATTTAGTTACAAAAATTATAAATAAATATCATATTTAAATATTGGGGCTATAAAAGTAATTAAAATCTGTAATACTTCCCAGTAGTAGACCTCCCACTATAGGCATTTATTCACATAGGCAGTCATTCATAACATTTTAGTTTCTTCAGGTCCATTGCTAATATTTTCAGTGCAGGGGTGATTGATATGTGGTCATTCAGACCCCAATTACTACAGGCATCCAATCTTAATTGCCAGATCATCTCCCTATATTCAACTTTGGTTTCCCAATCACCCCCACGTTCCATATGTTCAACCACTTCGAGCACCCAAAATTTGAAATCTGCTTTTTTGCATTCTATTGCATGCCTATACAAAGCATTATTCTCATTATGCCAATTTATATCTCTTATGTGCTCATATATTCTATTTCTAAGGTGTCTCTCAGTTTTGCCAATATAATAATTTTGGCAAGCTTTACACATTACCAAATAAATTACCCCTTTTGAATAACAACTACTGTACTTTTTAGCCCTTAAAGTTAAAAGATAAATTAGGTATTCTCAATTCTTTTGTTTCTGCAATGTATGGACATTGTGCACATCTACCACATTCAAAAGTTCCGTGTTTTTTGTTAGTCCCACTTCTTTCGGTTTTCTTTTTCTCCAGGATATTTTTAATATTCTTGTTTCTCCTGAAGCTAAATTTCAAATCACTCTTAAATACGTCTGTTTTTACAGCCATATTTCTAAACATACTCCATATGTCATGGATGCTTTTCCTCAACCACCCAACGTCTTTGTAGTATGTAATAGTAAGATATGGTGTGAAGTTAGTTCTTATTGTATTTTGTGTATTTATTTCATCATTCTCCTCATTTCTATGGTTATTATTATTAATATTATTGTCATTAAAACCATTAATGGCCAATAAATTATCAACCTTGGTTAATAGTGGTTTGTATCTAGTTCGTCTACCCAATGTTACATATTCTTTTATTGGTGTAATGAGCTCCTTAGGATACCCTCTTTCAATAAATATTGTTTCAACATGTTTAAGTTCTTTCAAAAAATCCCCCTCTTCTGATATCATCCTGGCCATCCTAATCATTTGTCCTTTTACGGCATTTTTCTTTAATTGATATGGAAGGTCACTATCAAAGTGGAGATAAGCGTTTGAATAATGTTCCTTCCTAAAAACATTAGACTTATAACATTTTTTGTGTTTGTCTTTACTCAACATAACATCAAGGAAATGTGTTTCGTCCGTTTCAATCTGATATACAAAACTTAAAAATGAGGTGGTATGATTAATGTATTGTATAAATTCAATAATACAATCTTTGGTTCCGTTCCATAAAACAAAAATGTCATCCAGAAACCTAAAATATTTAACAATATGCTGATTGTATATAGAATTGAAAACATATTGTCTCTCCCAGTATAGCATAATTATGCTAGCATATACTGGGGCACAAGCGGAACCCATTGCCACCCCTTCTTTTTGGTGATAATAATCACCTTCAAAATACACAAAGTTATATTTTAACACTAACTCCATACATTCTAAAACAGTCCTGAATTGAAGAGTTTTAAGGAAATTCATTTCAATTAAGACTTTTTCGAACCACTCCATTCCAATAGTTTGTGGGATGACTGAAAATAAGTCTTTTACGTCAATAGTTATAAAGTACATTTCTTCACTAAGTACTATCACTTATTTTAGTCAAAAAATCCCACGAATCCTTAAGTATATGATCATACTTGACATAAAATTCCTTAATCATAGTATCCACATATATGGCCATTGCTTGGGTTTTAGACCCTTGTGATGCCACTATTGGTCTCATAGGGGGGTCCACCAAGGATTTATGTGTTTTCGGTATACCAAATATAGCAGGTACCACTGGTTTAGGTACTGTTAAAAACTTGTACAAGACTAGGTCAATCATACCACAAAACAAGTTGTCCTCTAAAATTAGATCTATCTTCCTATATAATATATTGATCTCATTTTTAGTAACCAAACAATATTGTTCATCCTTGTCTAAAATATCTTTCATTTTCTTAATGTAATCCCATTTATCCATAAGGACTATACCCCCACCTTTGTCAGGCTTCACGACACGTATTTTATCATTGTTACTCAGTTCGTACAATAAATTCTTTTCATCTTTGGTCAAATTGTGTTTCACTTTGTCCCTAGTCCTATATCCATCCCTAATTCTGTTAATTATACATCTTTCAAAATTTAAAATTTCACTTCGCTTTTTTATCGTACTATGTACTCAGTTCATTACAATAATATTATATATATATATATATATATATATATATATATATATATATATATTCATTCATATTTATGTATATTTATTTAATTAATTTATACATATATATTTTATAACATATACAATTATATTCATATTTTTTAGAATATTCATATTTTTTAGAATTCATACTTTTTAGAATATATATTATTATATACACAGGAAGTTTTAGAAATCTTATAACATTTTTTAATATTTATATATATATTTACAATACTTATAACATAATCTTTATTATGTTGTAGTTTATTGTTTTTGAGCCTCTGGATATTTTGTAATATATGCAATATACTATACAATTTTACACTTTTATGTTTTATATTTCATATTCCCTACATATTATTATATATAATGTAGACTCACATCTGATAAGATATCTATGCAAACTATTAATTTTGGAAAAACAGTACAATAATACTTAAGAGTATAACAGTATTTATAAGTATTTCATAATTTAGTAGTTTTAAATGCTACTTCCTAACATGTGTTCCTTGAATATATTTGGAGTATTGTGATATGGAAGTGAATGTAATTTT